>NW_007260288.1:918293-924857 GCF_000164805.1 Carlito syrichta | reverse complement strand
GGGGCTGCGGTGGCCGGGAGCAGTCACTGCACTCCAGTCTGGGCGACAGAGTGAGACTCAACTCAAAAAAAAAAAAAAAATACAACTTTAGCGAGCCTGATAAACAGTGGTGCTATTTAGCACGAATATGTTAACCCATGGTAAAGTTAGAAGTAAAATTTTACTAGAACACTTGCATGTTTGGTTGGAAAAACAGTTTAAAATCACAATTGGCCTTTTTGGTAGTTAACAGAATTAATTTGCATGATCCTTTTGCTTTCATCTGGGAAAAAGGTTGATATAGTCCCAGTTTAGATATAACTTGAGAGAGATTTATTGTATTAAAAAAAAAACAAGTAAGAACCCCAATATCTTTTTGTCACAGCCACTCCCCTGAGGACAGACCTATTAAATTATGTGGAAACCTGAATAGGCTTCCCAAGTACACATGGGGGTGGTGACTTGCTGCAGCAAGTAGGGCTGCTGCCAGAGGGTTATCAAGCAGTGCGGGAAAGGGGACGAGAAGACCGGAGGCTGGGGTCAGGAGCTGTGGATGATAAATGATGACTCACCAAAGATGCAGAAAAGCATACCATGCAGCTATTGGAGTTTCAAGGTTCTTCGTGGAGTCACTTTGCCAACCAGAAAAGAAAAGAGCAAAGAAACCAAACACTTCGTCTCCTACGCGTATGGGCACTGGCAGCCCGAACTTTCCTTCAGGGACCTTCTTGCCTTCCTAGGGAATAACCCTAGGCAAAGCCCTAGCCTGAGATCCAGCAGAAAAATTATTTATCATACAGTCCAGGGGACTGGAAGGTCAAGAAACCTGTGACCCCATATTGTCAGACCCCTGAGAAAACCAAAACTGAAATCAGAAACTGAACCAAGACTCCATTCAGCCAAGGTCTTCGCCTAATGAATAGTGTCCAAGGGACAGCTTTGTCAGGTCGTGACTCCCTTAAATAGAATTATGGCCACAAACAGAACAGATTCTTACCTCCTAGAAGAATGCAGACAGACTCAGGTATTTTTGAGGTGTTAGGAATCCAGAAGTCATTCCAACTCCCTCTGGGCTGGGTGAGAGGCTATGAGGCTCTGGAATGTCTCACAGGGTGCCTCCCCTATAACTTCTCCACCAAGCCAAGGAGAGCCAGAGCAAGGCTGCCTCCCAAGGATGGTGAATCATGCTGGGACCTCCAAATGTTACAGCCGGACTGCGAGAAAAGAGTCGCCAACATGCAGATGGAAAACCAGCGGTCGTTCCAACTCCCTCGGGACTGGGTGAGAGTTTATGGTGCCCTGGAACGTCTTCAAGGGGCACCTTCCCTATAACTTCTCCACCAAGCCGGGAGAACCAGAGCGAGGCCACCTCCTGAGTTTGGCGAATCTCACTGGGGCCTCCAAATGTCATAACCAGACTGTGAGAAAGGAGTTGCCAACACGCAGAGAGTTGAATTTGAGCCCTTTATTAGCTGGCGGTCAAGAGCAGGCTGGTGCCACAAAGAACTCTCAACCTTGAACAGAGTAAGTAGGGAGTTTATAAAGGCAAAAACCATGAAAGCTGTAGGGTTATGATTACATTTTTTGGCAGAACATTTGGATTTTGGTTGTGTAAGGGTACAGTTAGATTAGATATGGACTTGTGATTAGGGTGTTTCCAAGCACCAAGGAGGAACAAGGATGTGGGCTTGTGATGACAGGAAGGTTACAACTTGTGATTATGGGAAGGTTACAGCAATTATATGCAGGGGGTCATCTCTGGGTATAAAAAGCTAAAATGGAGGATTTATTACAAAATGGAGTTACTTATGTCAAGCGAGCTATCACAGGCTATTACAAACTGACAATAGAAATATGAATTTAGGATGTGATAAAGGTAACATTTCAAATTGGTGTGGTGTTAGTAAATATTTAAAATTGGGGAAAACTAGCCGGTAATTTCAAAAGTTATTAGTTTGTATCACAATCTTTCATGTTACAATAAGTTCTAGATGAATCAAACATTTTTTTAAAATGTATATATAAAAATTTTAGAAAAAATCATGGGTGTGCTAACTTATCATCTTGGATGAGGAGGGCATCTCTAAGTCAGATCTAAATCTGGATGCTAAAAAGTAAAGATAAACTATTTTTACTGTGTAGAAACTAAAAACTTCCCTGTGGGGGGAAAAAAAACAGAAATCTAAAATCCTAACAAATTAAAGATACCAAAAAATAAACTGGGGAAAATTGCAGTGCATAAAAGTGGGAGAGTCCTCACGAGTCCTATAGATCTGAAAGAGGAGCAGGAACAACCTGATGGGAAACTACAGCAGGATATAAACAGGCCATTCCCTGAAGAAGAAGTATAAATGCTAATGAAATCTATGAGAATGTGGTTTCCCAGTTTTCTGGGCCTTTGACAAGCCCTCAGAATGCCTGGCACATAGTAGGCACTCAATCAGTATTTGTGGGATGAATGCAATGAAATGCAGATCAAAGAAGAAACACCATGTTTCAAATATTAGATTTACAAAACCCAAAAAGTTAGCTAAAACCTTGTACTGGTAAAGATATGGGAAACTGGTATTTATTTGATAATATATTTGAAATTTTAAATGTATGCTATATTTTGGATGTTTGTTCCCTCCAAATCTCATGTTGAATATAATCCCAAATGTTGGAGGTGGAGCCTAGTGGGAGATGTTTTTTGGTCCTATGGCGGATCCTTCATAAATAGATAAATCCTTCCCTGGGAGGTGAGTGAGTTCTCATCTATTAGTTCCGACAGAGCTTGTTAAAAAGAACTGGGCATCTCCCCTCTCTCTCTGGCTTCCTCTTGAATATGATCTTTTCACACAAGGGCTCTCTTTTACCTTCCGACATGAGTTGAAGCAGCCTAAGGTCCTCACCAGATCCAGATGCTCAATTTTGCACCCTCCAGTCATCAGACTCATAAGCCAAATAAATCTTTTTGACATTATAAACTATCCAGCCTCAGGCATTCACAAAATGAATGAAGACTATGTACATACCCCACACTCCAACAAGTTCACTGCTACATGGATAAAAATACTAAAGTAGTTTAAGACATGTACTAACATAATCATTGCAGCATTGTTTATATTCCAAAAAATGAGAAATAAACTAAATGTCCATTGACAGGAACTAGTCATTCACAATGGTACATTCACACAATGGAATGCTGTGCAGACATTAGTGGAATGTTGTAGATCTGTAGGTACTAACAAGGAAAGATGACAAGATAGTTATTAAGTGAAAGATGCAAAACAGTAAATAGAATATGAATTCATGTGGGCAATAACTTAAAACGCAGATATATAGAGATACACACATAGAGAAAGGCATATGCTAAATATCTTTTGAATATATACATGAAGGACCATTAATAGTGGCCAACTTTCAAGAGAATGGCAAGTGGGAAGAGAGACTAATTCTCACTTTATGTGATTGATTCCTTATGCTTTGCATTTTTCACTGTGGTTTTCAGAGGCATGCCAGAGCCAGGCTCAAGAGAGCAGGTTGTGAAACTGCACTTTTTCCCAGCTTGAAGCTGGCCATGGTTCTGTTTATGGAATGGGTTACTCTTACGTTAGGGCTTCACTTCTCAGAACCTGTTGTTAACTATCAACCAGCATACCACTGCATATACATAATACTATAATAGTATTACCACAATGAGCAATGCTTAGTTACTAGAGCATGGACAGGTCTTCAGGTCACAATCTCCCATGCACTGGAGGCGGGCATGAGTTAAAGGAAAGGAGACAGGTAAGCTCTGCCAGCGACTTTTCAACCAGTACCAGCCTCAGGAGGAACTGAAGAGGTTTTGTCCTGCAAAGACAACTTCCACACATCCCTGCTCAGGTCCTCATTTAAAAGTTTCCGGTTGGAACAAAGCGAGAATTGCCTTAGAGAAATCTCACAGGAATGACATCCTAACCATGAAGCCCTGCCAGCAGGCCTAAAAGGAAAAGTGCAGATCAGGAAGGAGAGGTTTCCCTGCCTTTCTGTCCCTCAGTGGGGGACAGAGTTTTTACCATTTTTTAAGTATTTACTTTAGTAAAATTTATGTCTCCCCAGAAGAATCTGTCGGGCAACTGAAATAGTTAACTTCAGAAATGGTGGCATCTCTGGTTTCCATGATCCTGTCAGGCTCTTTTCATCTTTTTTCTTCCACAGACACCCATTCCCCTCTCCAACTCCGCTGGACAAGATGTGGACTCCGCTGGTTCACTTTGGGAACCTTGATGGTCTCTTCACGATTGTTATTTTCCGTCTGGGTTTTGCTAGGAGCTGGCATTTCCTGCCTCAGTATAAAAGTGAAAAAGTATGATCAGCTGCCTGAGAATCAGGGAAAAGAAATGTGTCCACGCAGAGAAAGGAACAGCAGACTCTGTGCTTGTATCTGGCAGCCACTCATCCTGAGGACCCCTTTGCCTGCATCCTCTTGGCTTCCAAAGAATTGCTTACCGTGGTCGTGATGTGAGGCTCCCACTATAGGTGACTTTTGGTGAATTGTGTTTCATACTGCATAAGGTTTACCATATTTTGTCTGGTTGGAGTCACTGAGTTTCTCAGGCAAGGGAAAATTACTTTTCTCCAAGATGGTCTGATGCTGTCCTGAGGTTGTTGGTTGGAATCCATCTGTTGCCAGTTTGCCCTTTAGCGACATGCAGCTCTGGGAGTTCCGCTCACATGGATGGGCACATGTGGTCTGCTTTTCTGAGTGGAAGTTTGACATGTGGACCGGCCTATCCTGTCTCCTCACACAACTCAGTGATGCTTGTGACTTTTCATTTTGAAAGATATCAGACCTATT
The DNA here is from genome assembly GCF_000164805.1 of Carlito syrichta. Lineage (NCBI taxonomy): Eukaryota > Metazoa > Chordata > Mammalia > Primates > Tarsiidae > Carlito > Carlito syrichta. The sequence goes on along the minus strand of NW_007260288.1, from coordinate 920,056 downwards.
CAGAGTTGAAAGAACTCTGCAATGAGTTCCTCCTTTATGTTATCCACCTAGATTCAATACTTAACACCATCAGCGTTCTCTTTCCCTCCCTTTCTATCTCCCTCTTGCCTTCCCCTCCTTCTTCTTCTGCTCTCTTCCCACCCCCAGTCATTTGAAAGCCAATTGCAGACTTTGTACAACTTATCCCTACACACCCTAGAGTGACTCTCCTAAGAATAAGGACATTATCCTGCATAATCACAATACTGTTATCACCAGAGCAGAAACAATTTGATGGAATTTAGAGGTAAGGACAATTAGAGAAATATCCACATGGAGCAAAGCAGGGTAGGTTTGGCTCTACTGTGTTAAGAGGGAACTTTAAAAATCTCAGCATACTTAAAAGTTTTACAACGACCATGTCGGGGGGTGGGGAATTGCAAAACTATTTAAGCTGCCTTCAGGACCACTAGTCTCACAGCATGTGTGGCCGCCATCTTTACAGGCCTGCCGACACCAGGTGGCGGTGTGGGACTGCATTCAGTAAAATGATCCAACCTGGAGAGAAGCCCCCAAGCAACTAGGGATGGAACAGAAGGGTCCAAGGAAAATGTCAGAATTTTGAGCAGACACCTGAAGAAATAGGAAGGAGGAGATGAGAGAAACTTATTTTAATAAGCACACGTTTAGGGGCAAAGGATACATAGAACACTTGTCTCCAGAGTCAGACCTAACAAAACTCAAACCCTGGTTTTGTCCCTTCATAGTTGATTTGCCACACACAAGCAACTCAACCCGGAGAAGGCTTGGTTTTGTTTGATCATATGTAGGACACCTGGTAGGGGTAAGGGTGACAGTGTGTGGGACGCCCTTACACAGGGCCTGGTCCCACATGGATGTGCACAACACTCTGGATTTTTCTCTAGAGTGTTCCTTTCTTGCCTCCCTGGAGTGGTTGTTGGCTTTATCCTCTTGGAAATCTCTTCTGCCTCTGCTCCAGTCAGTCCATTTGCAAAGCTACCTGGGGGTGGAGTAGCCCGTGGCTTTCTTTGTAGACTCAAGTGGATGGACAGCACCCACGTGTTCAGAGCAGGGTCGTAGCTTCTGCGTGGGACCCCAGAGTCTATCCTGTGGCACGAGTGTGATTCTCCCTGATGGGCAAGGGGGCCTGATTTTTGGTTCAGGAGATACTGACACAAAAACACCCTAGAATTAGCTGTGACTAGAAACATTCATGCTCTGGGCCTGCTTTCCTCCCCTCCCGCCTCCCCCCAACATCCCAGCAGCTACTTTGCCCCAGGGCAGCATCAGCCTTGTCCTAGGAAGTCTGCTAGAGAGGACTCATGGCTGCTGGGTGGCTATCCCAGCTACAAGGTGCCCTAGAGCCCTCTGGACCGATCTTGCCCTGCCAGCCTCCCCTGCCTGCTGCCTTCACCTGTCCATTCTGCTTGCTGATGACACAGCTCCCATCTTCCCTGGTCAGACCTCCCTTTCCCCCTCCTGCCAGAAATGCCCCCTCCCTTCATGTATCTGCTTCTTGCAACCTTCAAGAGCCAGACAGACATCCTTTCTCACCACAAATTCACTCTACTCCCTGAGCTGTGTCAATGGCTTGGAATTTCACCAAACTCTCCGGTGCTGGTTCCCACATACCTTCGCTGGGCCTTCCCTTCCTAGTCTCATCATCCCCATCACCTGGGGTATTGTCTTCATGGCATGGAGCACTCTCTAAATTCACATTAATTTTTTGGCGAGTGTCAGAAAGGTCATTTTTTTTTTTTTTT
>NW_007260288.1:911617-918273 GCF_000164805.1 Carlito syrichta | reverse complement strand
GACCTGCTGGGCTCTGGCGATCCTTCCGCCTCAGCCTTCCAAGTAGCCGGAATTACAGACGCGCGCTACCACGCCCAGCTGATTTTTTTGATTTATTGTAGAGATGAGGTCTCACTGCCCAGGCGGGTCTCGAATCCGCGGGCTCAGGCAATCCACTCACCTCAGCCTCCCAAAGGCGCGGGATTACAGGCTGAGCCACCGAGCCCGGCTCATTTTATTTTTTATACATGTATGGCTCCTCTCCTGTGGCTTGAGTAATAAAACACTCCTCAAGGTGAGGAATTGTGTCCTATTCATTGACAACTCTATCCCCAGTGCCCAGCATAGAGCCTGGTGCATAATAAATGCTCAGTAAAGACGACTGAATGAGTTAGAGCCCCTACTCCCACACTGGAAGCGACAATATGTTCTGGCAAATTCCCTCGGCTCTGCCTTATCACCTCTTGTTGTTAATGGAGCTGGTAGCTCTGGAGCTGGCCAGGCTCCAGATGGGTCTCTGGTATGTGTCCTTTGGTGGACTTACCTGGTGCATGGTTGTTCCTTGGCTGGTTTGGGTTTTTTTTTTTTTTCTTTGGCTACAGGTTTATCACTTGTGTTTAAGTCATGGAATTTGTTTTCAGAGCTGGGGAGGTTCTTGAGGTCACCACTCAGATGACCTCTGGACATGCCGCTTAGATATGCACTTAGCAATGGTCAGTAGGAGCAGTCCAGCTCAGCATTTAGACACAGGAAAGGAGGAAAAGAGTCAACTGTTTAGCAACAAGGAGCCTGCAAGAAGGAGGTTCTGGTCTGTTGCAGGAAGCTGTTTGCCTGCCTTGTCCTGATCACTCGAAAAAGCCCAAAGGTTTGTGGCTAGAGGGGCCTGCCTCTCACTCACTCTTGCTGCACAAGCTAACTTGGCTTCTGTACCGCATGGCACTGACTGATTTGAGGAGGACACTGGGCTGGTGGGAAACAGTAGGGGGTAACTGGGAAGAGTAGACCCTCTGGTGAGCTGGCCATGGGCACAATGGTGGGATAGGGTCAATAGTGCAGGTGAGCCACAGCCCAAGGTGGACAGTGACCTGTCATATAGGAAGAGAGTAACTCGACACTGATAGCATACTGATTCTCATGGGGATAGGCCTGGGTGGACCAGGAAAATGGGCTCAGTCACAGGCAAGACTGTCCAATTCTTACTTCTGATGGAATTTTCTTTTGATTAGTGGAGTGGGTTGGATAGGCTGCCAGCTTGGCCCGCAGTTAAAAAAAAAATGTAGTAAAAAAATGTTTGTATGCTTCCTACCAGAAATTTATCTATTTATGTCTAACCTGTGCTAGCTGTAATGTACAATGCTTTATTTCTAGACTTTCCGTTCTGTTCTATTGGTCTATATCTGTTTTCAAGCCAGCATCACATTGCTTTGGTTGTTGCAGCTTTTTAAGATGTTTTGAAGTCAAGAACTATGAGGCCTCAAGCTTTGTTCTTTTTTCTCAAGATGGTTTCAGCTAAGTGGAGTCTTTTGTGGTTTCATATGAATTTTAGGAGTGGTTTTTCTATTTTTATTAAAAAAAAAAATGCCATTAGGATTTTGATAGGGATTGTATTGAATCTGTAGATCACATTGGTTATATGGACATTTTGATGATATTAAGTTTTCTAATTCATAAACATGGAATGTCTTTAAATTTATTTTTGTCATCTTTAATTTTTTTGTCAAAGTTTTGTATGTCTGGTATACACATTTTTCATATTCTTGGTTAAGTTTATTTCTAAGTATTTTATTCTTACTGATGCTATTGCAAATGGAATCTTTTTCTTAATTTCCTTTTCAGATTGTTATAGATTAGTGTACAGAAACACAACTGATATTTATATGCTAATATTGTATCCTGTAATTTTGCTAAATTTGCTTACTATTCTTAACAGGCTTTTGGTGAAATCTCTAGGGTTTTATACATTTAAGATAATGTCATCTGCAAACAGAAATAATAATTTTCTGATTTTAATGTATTTCATTTCTTTTTCTTGCCTAATTGCTATGGTCAGAATTTCCAGGACTATGTTGAATAGAAGTGATGAGGGTGGGCATTCTTAGCTTGTTCCTGATCATAGAGGGAAAGCATTCAGTTTTTTGCCATTTAGTGTGATGTTTACTATGGTCTTTTTATGTATGACCTTTATAATGTTGGGGCAATGTCCTTCTATTGTCAGTTTATTGAGTGTTTTTATCATAAAAAAAGGTATTAAATTTTGTCAAATGCTTTTTCTGCATCTATTGAGATTATCATGTGATTTTTTGTGTGTTCTGTTAATATATCACATTGATCAATTTTTGTATGTTGAACCATCCTTGCATCCCAGAGATAAAATGGTGTATTATCCTTTTAATGGGCTGCTGAATTTGGTTTTCTGTCTTTTCCTGAGGATTTTTGCATCTATAGTCAGCAGGAATATTGGCCTGCAGTTTTTTCATCTTTGACAGTAGCCTCCACTTATCTGTGGTTGTGCTACCTGTGGTTTCAATTATCTGTGGTTGACTGTCATCCAAAAATATTAAATAGAAAGTTCCAGAAATTAAAAAATTAAAAATTTTAAGTTTCATGCCATTTTGAGTAGCATGGTAAAGTCTCCTCTTCCACCCTGCCTAAGACATGAAGTATTCCTTTGTCCAGCATATACATGCTGAATGTACTATACACCTGTTAATCACATAGTAGTTGTATGATCAAGTCATATACCAAGTTGTGGTATTGCAGTTCTTGTGTTCAAGTATTTCTTATTTTACTTAATAATGACCCCAAGATATAAGAGTAACCATGTTAGCAACTTGGATATGCCAAAGAGAAGCCATAAAGTGTTTCCTTTAAGTGCAAAATTGAAAGTGATTGACTTAAGGAATGATAAAAATGTATATGTTGAGGCTGTGAAGATCTATGGTGAAAATGAATCTTCTGTAAAATTATGAAGAAAGAAACAGAAATTCACCCTAGTTTTGCTGATTCATCTCAAACTGCAAATGTTATGGCCACAGTATGTAATAAAGGCTTAGTTAAAATTTTTAAGAAGCATTAAATTTGTGAGTGAGAGACATGGACAGAAAAGGTGTTCTGATTGATGGCAATTTGATTTAATTTGATTCTAAGACCTGCAACAGATGCCTGAGACCACTATCTTGATACGATCTTAGAGTATATCCCCTGAGGATAAAGGGGGATTACTGTAGTGTCTTTGTCTGGTCTTGATTTCAGGATAATACAAGCCCCACAAAATGTGTTTGGAAGTTTTCCCACTTCTTTAATTTTCTGAAGAATTTGATAAAGATTGGCATTCATTCTCTTTTAAGTATTTGGGAAATTTTCCAGTGAAACCCATCAGGTCCTGGGATTTTCTATGTTGGCAGGTTTTTTATTATTGATTCAGTCTCCTTACTAGTTATAGGTCTGTTCAGATTTTCTTATTTTTATGATCAGTTTGGTAGGTTTTTTGTTTATAGGTGTTTATTCATTTCTTCTAGGTTATCCTAATTAGTTGGTATGTAACTATGTAATCTTTTATAATTCTATTTTGTTTCATCGGTTCTAATGTCTTCTCTTATTTCTGATTTTATTTATATCAGTCTTCTTAAGTTTTTCTTAGAATAGCTAAGGGTTTGATAATTGTGCTTATCTTTTCAAAACATCAACTCAGTTTTGCTGATTTTTTCTATTATTTTTCTATTCTCTATTTTGTTTATTTGTGCTATAATCTTTACTGTTTCCATCCTGCTGCTAACTTTCAGCTTGGTTTGTTCTTCTTTTTCTAGTTCCAGCTATAAAGGTGTAAAGTTAGGTTGTTTACTTAAGATCTTTCTTTAATTTTAATGTAAGGTGTTCATTGATATAAACTTCTCTCTTAGTATTACTTTTACTGCATTTCTTAAGCTTTGGTATATTGTGTCTTTATTTTAATTTGTCTCAAAATATTTCTGATTTCTGCCTTCATTTCTTCTTTGATGCATTGGCAATTCAAGAATATGTTCCTTAATTTCCACATATTTGTGAATATTTCCATTTTCTATTGCTATTGGTTTCTAATTTCATTTCATTAAAGCCAGAAAAGATACTTTATATGGTCTCAATCTTCTTCATTTTGTTGCCATTTGCTATGAGATTTATCCTAGAGAATGTTCTGTGTGCACTTGAGAAGAATATGTCTTCTGTTGCTGTTGTATGGAATGTCTGTTAGGCTCAATTGGTCTGTAGTGTTACTCAAGCCTCTCTTTCTTACTGGTCTTACCCCTGCTTGCTCAAACCATAAGTTAAAGTGGGTATTTGGACTCTTCTATTATTGTGATGCGTTAGTTTCTTATAGACAGAATATAGTTGGGTTTTACTCTTGTATCCATTAAGCCTTCTATGACTATAACTGGTAATTTTAATTCTTTGTATTTAAAGTTATTACTGATGGAAAAGGACTTACTATTGCTATCTTGTGAATTGTTTCTTTCTGTCTTGGAACTTTTTTGTTCCTATTTTCCTTTCTTGCTATCTTCTGTTGTATTTCATTGATTTTTGTTGTAATTCTTTGATTCCTATTTTCTTTTGTGCATCTTTATAGGTATTTTCTTTGTGGTGACCATGGAACTTACATAAAACTTTTTATAGTTTAACAATCCGTTTTGAAGTTATAATAACTTAGCATCACTTGCATATAAAAATTCTACTTTTACTTCTCCTGCACCCCACTTTATGCTATTGATGTCACAAATATCTTTTTACATTGTGTATCCATTAACACATTTTTATCATTCTAGTCATTTTTTATCTTCTTGTCTCTTAAATTCTATGCCAAAATTAAAAAGCAATTTATTACAATGTTACACTGTTCTGTATTTGACTCTATATTTACCCTTACCATCAAGCTTTATAATATCGTATGTTTATATATAACTACCTAGTGTCTTTTCTTTCAACTTGAAGCCTTCTATTCAGTATTTCTTGTAAGAAGGGTCTAGTGGTGATAAATTCCCTCAGCTTTTCTTTATCTGGGATAGTCTTTATTTTCCTCTTTATTTTTGAAGGACAGTTTGCCAGATATACTATATAGTTTTCGTTTGTTTTTATTTTTATTTTTTTCCAACACCTTGAATTTATCAGCCCACTGCCTTCTGGCTTCTAAGACTTCTGCTGAGAAATACACTAATAGTATTTTAGGGGCTGAAGGGTGCAGGAAGCGACCAGATGGGCAGCTCCCAAAATGGTGCCGACACACCAGACAACAAAGGCCCTAGGTCCCGGCTTCTGTGAGCACAATTCCCCGCACGCACAAGTTTCAAACCTTCCCGCAGGTGAATTTCAAACCTGCAAGCATCCAATCCTTAGCCAGCTTTGTTATGCGTCCAATAAGACTATAATATGGCATCGGCCCCACCTACTCCCATGCAGCTCCTCCAATAGGAACATAGCACGGCCCCTTCCGGCCCCTGTCAGGCTGATAAATGCAGCCCTCTCCCCGCAACTCTCTCTCTCTCTTTTTTCTTTTTTCCCCATTATAGATCCTCTCTGTAACAGCCCCCTTTAATAAATCTCTTGGTCCTGGCCGGGTGTGGAGTCATTACTGGTGCCGAAATTATTTTATTGGTGCCATGACTCAGATCGGGTCCTCTCCCGCCCTTGTGTGGGTCTATCCCCATAGGCGGGACCCCTGACCTGGCGCCGGTGGCCACTCCAGCCCTTTCGGACCTTCCCCACCGTTTTGAACACGTGACCTGCATCTACTAGCGACCATTGGATAGGTGAGTTCCCCAGACACGGAAGCCTGAAACTTGCCCGGGATCACTGGAGGGAACTGATCATTGATCGTCCAGCAGCCCCTCTGGCCCCAGGGTGAGGGGGAATGCACCCCGCCTCAGCCTTCATGGTCACAGCAGACCCTAAAGGCTTCCTCTTCTCCTTTTCTCTCTTAAACCCAAAACTCCTATGGCTACCAAGCTACAGCTAAAGACTCTTTCCTCCTTATCTCTCTCACACCTTCCCACGGCTGCCGGGCTGCAGCAGGCCCCAGGGATCCCATGTCTGCTGGCCCACAATGGATCTCACACAACTCTCTCCCCCCCGTAGGGAATCCTACAGCTGTCGGGCCACAGCGGACCCCAGGGGTCCCGCGTCTGCTAGCCCACAGCGGATTCTGAAGGCCTCCCATATCTGTCGGGTAACAGGGAGCCTCAGAGGCTCCATGTTTGTTGCCCCACAGTAAGCCCTATTCGACCGGCAGGAATCTCGAACACACTCCCACCCGCCGCCCAGTCAAGTGCTTTCGGTCTGATTCAAAAATCCTCATGCTAAATGCCTTGACCCCCTCGGTTCTCCAGGAGGACCCTGGTTGTGCCAAACCCCTGTGACAACAGGCTTTGCCACAGCCACACTTCTCGGACAGCCGACACTTCCGGGGACGCCCTGTTTAGTCTACCTGTCTGATCACGGGAGGCTCGTCATCCCTGCCGGCCGATTCCCCTCTTAAATGCCTCTTAAACAATCTCACTACACTTTCTCTTTCCCCTGATATCAAACCCAAATGCCTAATTCATTTCTGCACCCAAGATTGGCCAACATACCCCTTAGACAACCAAAATCAATGGCCCCCCAGGGGTCCCTCAATCCTGATATTATTCGGGACTTATATAATGTCTGTGAGC
>NW_007260288.1:910041-911418 GCF_000164805.1 Carlito syrichta | reverse complement strand
TTTTCTATATCAGACCTCTCACAAATAGAAAAACATCTCGGATCTTACATAACTAACCCTGCCACCTACATTAAAGAGCTTCAATAACTCATCCAGTCCTATAGCCTCACTTTTCATGATATCTATCTTATCCTCTCCAACACCCTACTTCCAGAAGAACGTAGAAGGGTTTGGGAACAGGCTAGAACATATGCAGATGAAATTCATCAAACCACCCCCGCTCACCCTCTTGGGGCAACGGCGGTCCCAGACCAAGACCCAGGCTGGGATTACAACTCCCCTGCTGGCATCGAAGCTAGGGACCATTTTTCTACTTGCCTCCTTTCCGGGTTGCACAGGGCCGCACAAAAGATAGTTAACTTTGAAAAACTCCAGGAAATCATTCAGGAAAAAGGAAAACCCCTCCAACTTCCTCAGCTGGCTCACCAGGGCCCTCCAACAATTTACTAACATAGACCCCGAAACCCCTGATGGCCGACAACTCCTAATGACATATTTTTTCTCCCAAAGCTATCCAGACATTAGGGCAAAACTAAAAAAACTCGACCGAGGCCCCCTCACTCCCCAACATGACACTCTCACAGCAGCCTTTAAAGTGTTCCATAACTAGGACGAGAAGGCAAAAAAACACAAATATCAAATGCTGGCCCAGGCCATCCATGGCAACGGAGTCACTTCTGGTATCACCCAGGGTGGTGGCAACGCCTGAAACCAACGACAACCACCAGGACCCTGCTTCAAGTGCGGGCAGCCAGGGCATTGGGCACAAGGGTGCCCCAATCCTGGAGCACCCCAAAAACCATGTCCTAGATGTGGACAGGCGGGACATTGGGCAGTGGACTGCCCCGGTCCCCAAGGAGGGACTGGGTCAACCTCCCCATCCCGCTCTGGATCTGTTGGGTATGGCAGCGACTTTAGACTGACGGAACCTGGGGTCTCCCTGCCGAACACTAATCTCAAATCATTGGGAACCCAGGGTCACTATAACTGTTGACGGGCGCCCCATTCACTTTCTCCTGGATACTGGAGCCATCCTTTCTGTCATTTGAGAGTTTTGGGGCCCGACTTCCCCATCTAAGTCCCCTGTAGTCGGGGTAGGGGGCCAGCCCATCCTTCCACGCATAACTCCTACAGTTACATGCATCTTTGTAAACGTCCCCTTCACTCATTCCTTTTTGGTAATGCCTCAGTGTCCTGTGCCTCTTATGGACAGAGACATCTTAGCCAAGTTTCATGCATCCATCACCTTTAACCCAAGTGTGGCCCTATGCAACCCTTCCCCTACAACCCCATTCTTGGCCCTTCTAACCGCCAATCATTCTGACTCACTTCCCCCTTTGCCCTCCTTGATAGTGAATCCTCAAGTATGGGACATAG
>NW_007260288.1:904810-909428 GCF_000164805.1 Carlito syrichta | reverse complement strand
TCTTAAGTCTCTCTCACTTACCAAATCCACCCTTATTCAATACGTAGACGACCTCCTCCTGTGTAGCCCTTCCTTAGCTGATTCTCAAACAGACACTGCACTCACCCTTAACTTTCTAGCGGAGAAAGGTTATCGGGTATCCCCACAAAAGGTCCAACTGTCTGTCACACAAGTCACATATCTAGGGGTAGCCGTCTCACACCAACAGAAGGCTATAACAACAGATTGGAAGGCCCGAATTAAATCCCTACATATACCTAAAATTAAGTAGGAAATTCAATCATTTTGGGGACTAGCAGGATACTTTCGGGCGTGGATTCCCAACTTTGCCTTACTCGCGAAGCCACTCTATACTGTCATAAAGGGAGACCCCAATGAGCCACTCCTAACACCCTCCTCCATTAAACAACCTTTTGTTGCCCTCCAGCAGGCCCTCCTGAGGGCCCCCACTCTTCATCTGCCAGACGTACACCGACCTTTCATCCTATATGTCCACGAAAACAAGGGGGTGGCCTTGGGAGTCCTGGGACAACTTTGTGAACAAACGTTTGCCCCAGTGGCCTATCTCTCAAAACAGACCACACCGTCCAGGGCTGGGCCCCATGTCTGCAAGCGCTGTCTGCTGCCCACAGGTTGGTGTGCGAATCTAAAAAACTCACCTTCGGGGCCCCTATTACTGTAACCTCCCCCCACCATCTACAGCACCTCCTAAGCTACAAAGGCCTTCAAACGCTGCCTCCCGGTCGAGTCCTATCGCTCCTTGTCTTCTTTTTACAGGATCCCTCCATATCCTTTCAAACTTGTGCACCCCTAAACCCAGCCACGTTGCTCCCTTCTTCCACAGCCCCACTAACCCATGACTGCGTAGAGACTGTTGAGGCTCTCCTCCCTTGCCTGGTTCACATCCAGGAAAGTCCTTTGCCCTCCCCCTCCTATATCTGGTTCACTGATGGCAACTTCTTCCTATACAATGGGTCCCGGGTTGCAGGATACACCATCACCTCTGTTACACACGTCATTGAAGCAAAGCCTCTCCCGCCAGGCACCACTAACCAACAGGCAGAACTTATAGCTGCCACTCAGGCATTTCAGCTAGTGGCTTGACACTCTCTTTCTCTTTATACTGATTCCAAATATGTTTTCCATATTCTCATCTCCCACTCGGCCATTTGGAAGGAAAGGGGACTATTTACCACCAAGGGATCAGCAGTGGTTAATGCTAACCTAATTTCTGATCTCCTTGCTGCCTCCTTACTTCCCACTAACATTGGCATTTCTCACTGTAAGGCTCACCAGCCGGACTCCTCACCCATCACTCAGGGAAACTCCAGGGCAGACAATGCGGCCCAACAAGCAGCTTTAACATCTGTTCCCACCTTGGCTGCTGTTGCTTGCCCTGACCCAGACCACACACTCCCCACTAATTCACCACCCTCAACCTCCCCCTTCATTACAGACCTTATCCCATACCTACACTCAATCTTTCACACCAATCCTTCCGCACTGTCTTTCCTAACAAACTTTTACACTCTCACTTCCCAACATAAGGAACTCATAAAAAGTATTACCTCACAATGTTCCATCTGCCAGCAAACCAACTCCAATACCCCTCTAAAACCGGGAAACTTTCCTACCCATCAAGCTCAGGGACAACTCCCAGGAGCGGACTGGTAGGTCGACTTCACTGTCATGCCCCCAGTACTCAACCTAAAATACCTCCTTGTCTTCTGGGACACCTTTTCCAGATGGGTAGAAGCGTTTCCAACCTCAAATAAATGAGCGGCAACAGTAGGGACTATCCTTGCTAGCCATATCATTCCCAGGTTCGGTATCCCCATGTCCCTACAATCTGACAATAGGCCCAAATTCACTTCACAGGTGGTACAGTCTCTAACAACTGATCTTCACATTGATTGGCATTTCCACATCCCATACCGCCCACAGTCATCTGGAAAGGTAGAGCGAACCAATCGGACCCTTAAAGACATCCTCACTAAACTATCCCTCGAACTACATCAAAATTGGGTCACCCTCCTTCCTTTGGCCCTCTTCCGCTTATGAGTTCTCCTGAAAAAACCGTCCCAACTCTCACCTTTTGAAGAAATGTATGGCCATTTGGCGCTGCCTCTGGGAGTCTCTACCTCAACCCCTCTGACACCTACTCATATGCTTTACCCCCTCTTGTCTTTCATTCGTTCCCACATTTGGGAATATCAAAATCTCCTCTTACCTGTTTCACCCAGCGGTCAAATCCCACTTCCTCTCCTCCCTGGACAGTGGGTCTATCTCTCTGACCCAGAAACAAAGTCTCTTTTAAACCCAAAGTGGTCTGAACCTCTTCAGGTAATTTTATTGACTCCCACGGCCGCAAAACTCATCACAGGTCATCATCAGGTCACCCCATGAATTCACATCTCCCACTTAAAACCTGCTGCCCCTCCTTCCTCGCGTCTCACCCATAATATTTGTCCACCCACCTACAAGTATACCCGCTCCAAGGTTCCAGACCAACCACTTAAGCTTCGCCTGTCTCAGCTCACCACTCATCCCAACCCAAATCCAAACCAACATCCTGGATACAACACAGAACACCTGTGACCCTTGGCCCCTCTCTTTTCTTGGCCTGATTGCCATCCTTCTTACTGTATTACTCACCTGTTTGACACCCACAAGCTGATCGTCTGCGGCAAAAATTCTGTTGGCTACTACCTATCTCCTAATTGTCACAGCTTTGTTCTCATCAAATGCCTCCTCTAAACACTAAAGTAGCCCCCAGTCTTGCCTCCAAAGTCACTACCCTCTTATTTCTCATCCTTCCATTAACCCAAACCTACCAACCTCACCCCTATTATGCGCCAGGTAACTTTTCCTGGAAAATAATAAATGCCGCTACACAAACTGTAGTCTCCACCTACCTCGGACATGGGCAGCCAATATTTAACTTTGATCTTTGCAAACTATGGCCCAGCCTGTCCATTGTCCCTGAGGGATGGGGAGGCTCTTCCACCAGAGGATGGGGATGTAGTTATGGCAGTCTGGAAGACGAAATTCAACACAAGAACGTCAAGTTCTATGTCTGTCCTGACACGGGAGACAAACACTGCCACAAACCCCAGCAGTTTCATTGCGCTGCCTGGGGATGCGAAACCATAGCCCCGTGGAAAGGCAACTCTGACCCTTACATATCAATTGTAAGACGCCCTCCACTTTTCCCTGTACACAACCCAAAACCTACAATCCACTATGGCTTATCATCACCCTGTGGGACGCTTTTAGCCTTCAAAAACATGGGACACTGGAAAAATGTGGGGCCTTCAACTGTACATGCCGGAACCAATCTAGGCATGTTATTTACAGTCCAACGAAGGTCTATTCCATGCACCCCCAATTCCGTGGGACCATTGCACAAAATAATTCTACCCAAACCTATACCCACGGACTCAAAAATTCAACTCATACCTTCTCCCCCTCGCACCCCAAAGGGGGTAACAATCATCTCACCTACTTTAAAGGACCCCCATTCCCTTACCGCCTGATCGCTTCCTTCACTTACTAACAGCAGTACACCATCTACTTAATAACACCTGCCCCTCTCTGGCAAAAGATTGCTAGCTATGTTTAAACCCACGGCCCCCATATTATGTGGGAGTCGGAGCAGTTTCTTCAGTAGGCAATGCAGAAACTCACATAAAGATACTTACTCTTACTGATATACAAAATGAGCAATTATGTCCCTGGGGCACTCATCCCACACTGACGCTGGATGACCTCCAGGGACAAGGAACGTGTCTCTTCTCCCCAACCTTTCCCATAACTACATTCCCCCCTCCGATTGTCCTGCAACAATACCTCTCATATTAGCAATGCTACCTTCCATAATCAAACCATCCCCCATTTCGCCGTGACACCCCCTACCACGTGGTTTGCCTATACCTGAGGAATCACCCCCTGTATCAGCCTACAGCATCTCAAAGACACAACAGAATTGTGCATCTTGGTCCACATCCTACCCCAGGTCTACATTTATAAAGGAATGGAAGGTAGACAACACCTCAAACTCTTTAACACCACCCGCTCAAAACACGAACTGTTAGTTCCTTTACTAACGGGACTAGGCATTGCTGGAACTACAGCCATAGGCACGGCCTCCTTAATTCTGGGCGATCAAAATCTTAAACAGCTTAGCACTCAAATTAACACTGATTTACGCCTACTAGAATCGAGCGTGTCTCAATTAGAACAACAGCTTGACTCTCTCGCTGAGGTAGTATTACAGAATAGACGAGGCCTAGACCTCCTTTTCCTAAAACAAGGAGGGTTGTGCATAACTCTAGGAGAAGCCTGCTGTTTTTATGTCAACATATCAGGGATAATAAGAGAAACACTAGCTCAAATAAGGGATAATATACAACACCAGAAATCGCAAAACCAGGCCTATGGCAACTGGTACCAAACCCTCTTCTTATGGCCCCGCTGGCTCACCACCCTAGTCTCGGCAATAGCTGGCCCAGTAATCCTCCTCCTAAGGGCTATAACCCTAGGACCATGCATCATCAAATATATCCTTACCTACATGAAGACTACTGTCTCAAACTTTTCAAATTGAAGCCTTAACCTC
>NW_007260288.1:883053-904605 GCF_000164805.1 Carlito syrichta | reverse complement strand
TTCCACCACCTTACCCCCACAATGCCCCCGACCAGCAGGAAGTAGCCAGAAAGAGTAACGGTGCACCTCCCCATAAAAACAGAAAAGGTGGGAATGAAGGGTGCAGGAAGCGACCAGAGGGGCGGCTCCCAAAATGGCACCAACACACCAGACAACAAAGGCCCTAGGTCCCGGCTTCTGTGAGCACAATTCCCCGCGCACGCGAATTTCAAACCTTCCCACGCGCGAATTTCAAGCCTGCAAGCCTCCAATCCTTAGCCAGCTTTGTTATGTGTCCAATAAGACTATAACACAGCATCGGCCCCACCCTACTCCCATGCAGCTCCTCCAATAAGAGCATAGCACGGCCCCTTCCAGCCCCTGTCAGGCTGATAAATACAGCCCTCTCCCTGCAACTCTCTCTCTTTTTTTCTTGTTTCCCCATTACAGATCCTCTCTGTAACAGCCCCCTTTAATAAATCTCTTGGTCCTGGCTGGGTGTGGAGTCATTACTGGTGCCGAAATTCTTTTAGGGGCTCCCTTGCAAGTGATGGCTCATTTTTTCTTTCTACTTTCACAATCCTTTCTTTGTCTTTTGACAATTTAATTACAATATGTCTTAGTGTGGATCTTTTGGGGTTCATTCTATTTGACTTCCCTGGGCTTTTTGAATCTGGGTGTCCATTTCCATTCCTAGGTTTGGGATGTTTCAGTCCTTATTTCTTCAAATAAGATTTCTGCCCCTTTTTCTCTCTCTTCTCCTTTTAGAACTTTCATAAGGCATATATTGATATCCTTGACATGTCTCATAAGTCTCTTAAAACTTCTTCAATATTAATTCTTTTTATCATTTTTTTCACACAGGTGAATATTTTCAAATCACCTGTCTTTGAACTCATTGATTCTTTCTTCTCCTGATCAAGTCTGCTGTTAAATCCTTCTAGTGAACATTTTGATTCAGTTATTATATTCTTCAGCTCTAAAACTTCTGTTTGGTTCTTTTGAATATCTTCTTTTTGTCGATATTCTCATTTTGTTCATGCATAATTTTTCTGAACTTACTGAGCATATTTTGTATTCTTTCTCAAGTAATTCACAGGCCTCCATTTCTTTAAGATAAACTTATGGGGGTTTCCCCCCCACTTTGGACCATATTTTCCTGTCTCTTCATGTGTCTTATATTTTTGTGTTGGTATCTGCACATTAATTACATACACACACACATACACACACACACACACACACACACACACACACACACAGGCACCTCTCCAAATCTTCATCGTCATCTTAACAAAAATATCTGCAATGATTAGCCCAGCTAAAATTTCTAGGGGTCTCGCAAACCTTTTTTGTGAATGCGTCTTTTCTGGATTTTTCATGTAAATTTCCAACTATGGAGGTTTTTTGCTGTTTTGTGTTGTTTTATTTTTTAACCAAGGTTCCTTTTCAGGATCTTGTGGTTTCTTCTCCTTCTGATGTCTGTTTGGCATGTTGAAGGTTTTCTGGTGCAGCAGTAGGATGCAAGCAAGCCACTTAACTTTCTTCTGGTCTCAGTGGCCCCAGTCATCTAGAGTATACTGGGGATCATCAGCCCTCCTAGAAAGATGAGACAGAAACTAGTCCCTCAGTAAGCCCCCAGCCCCCGAACCAGTATGTTGAACACACGTTTCAACTCTTCCCCTCCTCGAGGAGAAGCTGGGAGTCTCCTTTCAATATGCCATACTGTGCAGGGGGGGAGGTCCTGGAGAATGAATGTCATTAATTTCTATCCCAGCTTCAATGCAGCTAATTTTGCACTTGTTGTTGGTGCAAGAGTCTCATAACTGATCTCTGGATTCTTACAAAGGAGTTGGTTCATGTATTGTGGTTAATTTGGTGTCTCAGTAGAGAAAGGAGTTTCTAGAGCTTTGTATTTGGGAATCTTGCTGACGTCACTGCCTTTTCATGTTTTTAATTTTGTTGTTTAAAAACTTGTTTGCCCTGAAGTTTTAATGTAATCATATTCATCACTGGTTTCCCTTTTTTAGAAAACATTTCTAAGCAAGATTAAAACTATATTATTGGAGACTAACATAATAATGAGTAAAATTTTCAGAAATATTTTATTTCATAAACTCAGTGCTGAGTATATTTATGTTGTTCTTGGTGGAGTGAAGGTAGTGGTAGTCTTCTTTATATTAAAGAGGTTTGTATAGTAAAGTGCATAAATCTTAATTATACAGCTTGGCTAATTTCTACATATATATATATCTACGTATATATGCACATATAACTACTAGCTAAAACAAGATTTAGGACATCTCCAGCAACCCTGATGCCTATCTGCTGCCTTCAGCACCAGTTGCACCACAAAAGTATCCACTATTCTGACCTTTATCACCATAGCTAGCTTTACTTTGCCTGTTCTTGAAATTTCTGTGGTTTATATTGAAAATCAGCCATTACACTTATTTGTGCTCTTTTGAAATGAATGTATGCTTTTTTCTCTCTCTTTTTGAAATGTTTTGCTTTGTCTTTGGTTTTTTAGTAGTATGACTATTATGTGCTATGTTCTATGTATGTGCTCTGTGCTATGTATAGTTTCTTCTAGTTGATTTTTTTCTTGGGCTTTTAGGGCTTATCAAAATTTTAATTCTCTTCAATTATTTTTAGAGTATTTAGCTCGAGTCTATTCAAATGTTGCTTCTGTCTCATTATTTTTTCTCCCCTTCTTGAATTCCATTTATATGAATGTTACATCTTTTTACCATACCTCCGTATTTCTCTGCAGTTTTTATTATTTCTTTTCCTGTAGTTCAATATGAATATTTTCTACTGAACTTTTTCCAGTTCAGTAATCTTATGTTCTGCTGTGTCTCCTGAGATAGTAAATGCATCTATTAATTTCTTATTTTAAGTTCAAATTTCCATCTGACCAATTTGAAAAATTGATTCCAGATCTTTGTCAAAATTTTCCACCTTTTCTTCTATTTTTTAAAGAATATACCAATTATGGCAATTTAAAAGTTACTGTCTGATAACATTACTATCTGAATCACCTGTGAGTCTGTTCCTGTTGCTAATTTTTTTTTCTTCTGATTTTTATTCATTGGGCCTTGTTTTTTGGTGTATCTGTAAATTTTTGTTTGGCTGCCAGATATTGTGGATGAGAAAATTTTAGCAGTTCTGAATAGTGTTATCAACTTTCAAATTTTTCATTTTCTTCTTTAGTCAGACAGACAACTGGTGGACCACCTTGATACTGTGAGAGTTCGTTTTAAGCTTTTTAGGGTTAGTTATTTTGGTTTCTCTTTTTCTGCAGTAGTGTGTTCTTACTCCTAGAGAGTAGTCCAAGGGTACAACCTTCTGGGACCTTAACTGAAAGCTTGAGATATTTATCTGAGTGGATCCTGTATGTCAACCCCTGTCTCCTTAGCACTACACAGCTGCCAAAATCTCTAACTGGCATTTTAGATTCCCAGTTGCTGTTTTCTTCCTGGTTCCTTATAATGTTTCCCTGTGCATCTATGCATATGCAGTTTAGGAAAGACTTTTTTATTTTTAGAGGCAGAGTCCATCTATGTTGCTCAGGCTGCAGTGCAATGGCTATTCACATGTGTAATCATAGCACGCTACACTCTTGAACTCCTGTGCTCAAGAGGTTCTCTTGCTTCAGCCTCCCAAGTGGAAAGTAAATTTGTAAAACTTATCTATCAGTGGCTCTCTCCTCTTTGGTATTTTGCCTTTCAAATTCCAGCTTCTTTTTGGCTTTGAACTCTTTCTCTCTCTCTCTCTGCTCATTAGGTTACTGTTTGTTGCTTGAACTCTACATCCTTGTGTTGCCATTTAGAACCTAAAGGCCTGGATGCATGTGGATTTATTTATTTGTGCTTTTCTTTCTGTCAAAGACTGTTGTAAGTCTTTCTTATATTGCTTCTGTCCAATGTCTTCAAATCATGATTTTGTATATTTTGTCTAGCTTTTATAACTTTTTGGTAGGAGGGCCAGTTTAATGCAAATTACCCTACCAGGCAAGAAATTGGAAATCTCTCTTTTGTTATAAAATTCACTGAAAGTAAAATTTATATGAATTTCTCTGTTTGTTAGGTACAAATCTATATCAATATTATAAGCAATGAATAATTGAATGTATATACATCCCAAATATCATAACAGATAAATTTCTAATTCTATGCTAGAGGAAAGTCTTCATGTTTCCTATTCCTGCTATGGGAAACATTCCAAATCATTTTCCTAGGAATAAGTGATTAAAGAATATACAGCCAAAAATGCTGGGGAAAATAATTAACAAAAATATATTTGGGGGATTTGTGATGTTGTGGGTATTTGTTAGCTTTTTAAAGTTTATGATTCTTTCATTAACTTATTTAAAAGTTAACTTTTTACATAATTTTGAATTTATAGTTTTGTGTAGTTTTTCTTTTCTTTCCTTTTCTTTTTCTTTTTTTTTTTTCAGAGACAGGCTCTCACTCTGTTGCCCAGACTGGAGTAGAGTGATATAATCATAGCTCACTGTAGCCTTAAATTCCTGTGCTCAGAAGATCCTCCTGCCTCAGACTCTTGAGCAACTGAGACTATAGGTACACACCACTATGCCTAGCTAATTTTTTATGCTTTGTAGAGATGGAATCTCACCATATTGCCCTGGCTGATCTCAAACTCCTGGCTTCAAGTGATCCTCCTCCCTCAGTCTCCCATTGTGTTGAGATAACAGGCATGAGCCACCACACCTGGCCTTATATTATTTTTCTTAAAGAGAACTTTACAAATATGGTTGTGCCCTTGGGTGTGGTACATTGATACAAGTGGCAAACTGCAAAACTCAGTAGTTTGCGAAACTTAGTAAAATTAAAAGTACATTGAAAACATTTAAATGAGTTCGTGTCCCTTTTTATTTTTTAAATTTCAATCAGCTTTCTCAGATTTAAAACTTTTTTATTTTCTAAAAACCAAACTCCTTTAAAAAGTATATATCAAACAAGGCAGTCTATGATATCAAACCACTTCCAGATCATTATACCATGAGGTTGGGAAAAGCCCACCATAGACAGGAAAGGAGACAGCACCGTAGAAAACCCTGGGGTGGTTCACCCCCGAGGTATGGTCTGGGTTAGAGATAGGGTTGATGGAAGCTGATGGAGTCCAGACAGAGAGCCTAGTGGTACTCTACAAATTTGTTAACTCAAGTCTGTGTATTTGAGAGATTAGAAGCTGGTCACTGTGACTCAGGCCTTAATCTCAGAGCTTTGGGAGGCTGAGGCAAGAGGATCACTTGAGGCTGCAGTGAGCTATGATTTCACCACTGTACTCTAGTCTGGGCCACAGAGCAAGACCTTGTCTTTAAAACACTTACAATTGAAATTAAAAAGAGACATTAGACCTGGTGGGTCTTCATGCTGTCTCAGATAAAGACACTCTCCTGTGGTGCCTTGACAAGACTCGGGGTCCGGAGACCCAGGCTAGACTCTAGGTCTCCCAGAGGAAGTGACATCAATAAGATGGCAGAATAGAAGATTCCTTCCACATCGCTTTCCCTACAAAAGTACTGCTAAAATCTATTCAGAGACAAGAATAAATACCACTCCAAATTCTTAGAACTCAAGGATGTGGAAAAATCCCCTGGGCCCACAGAATTGGAGTCCTAGGTTTCTCACTTACTAGGGCTATGGGTGTCATGTCATTTAATCCCTTGAGTTTCAGTTTTATCATTTGTGAAATGGCAATTGCAATACTTTCCCTTAAACTTTGCAGGGTTTCTTGCAAGAATCAAATGAAGTAGCATACATCAAAGTGTTCTAGAGATGTGTGATTGTTGTTGCTGTTATTAGTGGTAACAAGTACTTTACTTCCCCATTGATTACTGGAAGGTTGATCTTCACAGAGATGACCCTCAGGAGAAGCCAGAGCCACTCAGGTCAACAACAGGGAGCAGAGGGCTCCTGAAGATGTACAGACACACCCTATTCTCAAGCAACTTCAGGTCTAGTAAGCTCATCAGACAAAGATCATACCTATTTTCATTACAGTCTTGGAGTTATGAATATTTATTATTACTGTAAAAATCATTCATCAGTGTTTAATGTATTGAGTAGCTCCATTGATCAGAATCATTTGTCTCTCCTTAACTGTACCATTTCTCAAAGGTCCTGTTGATTTCACTATTTGATTATTAAGTACAGCTTCTTCCCCATTTCCTCCTAAGAATCTTGGCCTTCCTAGGGAGAGAGTTGCTTCTTCATCACTGACTTGCAACAGGAAATGTTAAGTGACCCAGGAGTCACAGGGGCTGGTCAACAAGCCAAGTCATCAACCAAGTCAGCCATGAAGGTGGCCATGCAGGAGGCAGCCCCAGATGCCTACATAAGTTCAGGAACACTAATGGTCAGCCTGTTAATTCCTTAGGAGGTCCTTGGCATCAAGGAGAGGGTGAGTATGGAAGCTCATAGATGCCCATCAAACAGGACAAGGTGAGGAGGCAGTTGGGTAAATGAAACAAGAAGATAAGAAGAGACTCTGAGTGCCTGACCCTGCCTCTTCTCCCCTTTCTCTCTTCCCCATGCAGCCTTCTCTTTACTCCTGGCCCTTCCTTCTCCTGTCAACATATTTATATGATAAGCGGGTGATAATTCAAGCAACTAGGATTATAGTGTGAATAACTAAAAACACTTTAAAATCCACATTTTTAGAATGAGCAGAGAAACTAAGTTAAATTGAACTCAGAGCTTTGTGCTTCTTCCTTTTTCTAGGAAGGAGCCCTTCCTGGACTCCGTACCATCGGCTGTTCCACCAAGCAGTAAAATGAGTAGCAGGAAGGAGAACTTTTTGGTCTGGGAAAGGAAGCCCGTTTGTTGAAATCAGAAAGCTGGGGCAATGAACTTGGGAGAGGGTAGGTCTTGCTGCATTGACCCATCTCACTACAAAGTTATATGGGTGAAGGATCCTTAGCTGTTGGCTGAGAGTGTCAGGCAGGTAGGGTCTCTCACTGTCAGCATCAAGCTCCTCTCCTTGTGCAGAATGGCTGGGTCAGAAAGGATGAAGCTGGCAGAGGCAGGCCTGCCCACATGGTCTGTCTCTCTGCCCCATCACCTAGAGATCCTTCCAGGTCCTATCCCTTCACCCCTGGAGACTCCATATTAAACCCGAGGTTGTGGCCCCGAGATGGGAAACAGTTCTGTCCTGTGACTAGAAGAGGCAGTCTCTGGGGTGGTTGTGATGCCAGAAGATCTTCTCACAAAAGTTAGGGTCTAGGCATTTATTTTTGGCAGAGGAGGCACTGAGTCAGCTACTGAAGCCTCACCCTATCTAGTGTGCCCAGGAGTAAAACAGAAGGGATTAGTCCTGTTAATGATATGTAGGACTTGCCCCTTTTCCCTGCTCTCTACCCTCCAACCTTTGCCACAAGCTCTGCCTCTCACAGTTCTACAAAGAAAAACCAGTCATCAATGGAGGGGCATGGAGGAAAGAATTGTAGCTCATGCAACCATGCTAGAATTGTTCAGGGGAGGCATGGCTAATAATTGAGCAGAGGGTTGCCAGTTTTCTTTCTTGGTCATACCCTTACCAGATAGTATAGCATCCAGTGCTGGACTTGGTAAGAGAGGAGTAACAAGAGCAAGAAGAGAGGTCTTGGGACAGATACACTGGTGACTAATCTTTGGAAAGGAACTGGGATGATTCATGTCATGGATAGGGCTTAGTTATGTCTTGCAATGGCCTTCAAATTCATGAAGGGGTGTCACAGGAGGGATGGCACTCAGTTGTTATTTGTTTCAACTAAAGATGATTTGAGGGGAAATTTTAAAATTCTGTAAAGTTTATAGATTTGGAAAAAGAAATATTTCCACGTAGTAAAGGTTACTACGTCCCCAAGGGATTGCAGAGGAACGAAGGGCCTCCTTGGAACAGCCTCAAGGGTGGTCCTGGCTTGAGTGTGGCCTCTTGAATGGAGGAACTTCCCTATAGCTTGGGGAGGAGGGCATATCTATGATCTGATTTAACCAAGGAATGGGTTCAGAAGAAAGAAGGACACGTGGAAACCAACAGGCAGCTGAGAAATGAGGTTCGGGTGAGAGAGATGACAAAACGTGTTTCAACACTGACACTTCCAATCAAGAGAAGTGAAAAATGCTACTCTTGTAACTCTTGCCTTAGCAAATGATTTTTACTGGTGACACTTAAGCAGAACTGTTGTTAAGGCTCCCTTTTTTCTTCTAGAGGCACAGCCCCACCATGGAGGCTTGGAGGCACCTGAGTAAATACCAGCTCGGGCCTCAGTTATGAAGTCCTTATACTGGCAGTCCTTCTATTGACGTCAGATGATGTCTGCTAAAGCAAAGCTACAGGATCAGGTCTAGGGAGGGTTTATTTATCTAGAAAACAGAATCAGAGTTAGACCTAAAACTAAAAGACTATGATGTGTCTAAACCGGAGCTGTGGCAAAAAATCCTTCCAGTTTTCAAAACTTTATTGTGGCATTTCCTCATTTTGAGTTTACTTAGGATGGTGAGGTTTAAAGTTTCTTTGCAGAAACCTACTGTATTTAATGACTTTTATTCACCAATCTTTCAGAAATCTGTGTCAAAGCAAACCAACACCTTTGTGCTGGAGGATTGCCTTCTGCCCTGAGTTCTTTTGGAAAACAAAGAGTGTCCTAAAGGTGTGTTGACTCCTCAGAGTCTGGTATAGGACTCTGCAGTAAACTTGCAGAGCTTCAGTGGTTCAGTGAGATCGCCCTTGTTGAGGCAGAATGAGAAGATCAGGAATACTCAAAATATAAAATAGGGTGAGCTGTGCTGGGCCGCAGACTCTCAAGTGAAAAGCTACAGTCTGCATATTTTCCTATTAGCATGTCTTTGGCTGCTTTCCACAAATTTTGATATGTTTTTATGTTTGTTATCATTTAGTCTGATTTTTTTTTTCTAATTTCTTTTGTAGTTTCTTCTTTTGACCCATGGATTTTTGAGAAGCGTTTCAAATTTTCAAATAATTGGATTTTTTCTAACTATCTTAGTTACTAATTCCTAATTCCATTGTAGTCAGAGAATATGCTTGTATGATTTCAATATTTTAAACTTTATTAGGGCTTTTTAGATAGTCCAGAATATAGTCTATTCTAGTAAACATATCATATGTCCTTGAAAAGAATATGTATTCTGTCCTTGTCAGATGTTATATTCCAAAAAGGTAGTCAGTAGTGTTCAGATCTATGTATTTTCTGATGTTTGTCTAGTTGCTGTGTCAATTGCTAAGTGTTAAAATCTCTAACTATAATTGTGGAAATATCTCTTTCCCCCTTTAATTGTATCAATATTTGCTTCATGTATTTTGAACCTCTATTATTAGATACATACAAACTTATTGTTATGTCTTCCTGATGAATGAACTAATTGTTTAGTTTATTTTTTTAATTGACAAATAATAATTCATAGAATACATAGTGATGCTTTGACACATAAAATGTAAGTTTATTAATTAGTCAGGCGTGGTAACGTGCGCCTGTAGTTCCAGCTACTTGGAAGGCAGAGGCAGAAGGATCACCGGAGCCCAGCAGGTCGAGGCTGCGGTGGTCAGCCAGTCTGGGTGACAGAGTGAGACTCCAACTCTAAAAAAAAAAGATTATCAGACCAGGTTAATTAGCATATCCATCATCTCAAACATGTATTATTTCTTTGCTTTGGAAACATGCATTATCCTCCTTCTAGCTATTTGAAATATATATTATTGTTAACTATAGTCATCCTACAGGGTATAGGACACTATAACTTACTTTTCCTATCTAACTGTAGTTTTGTATCCTTTAACCCATTTCTCCATATCCCTCCCTTCTACCTTTCCCAGCCTTTAGTATTCTCTGTTCTTTTTACATCTATATGATCAACTTTTATTAACATCCACATACAGTGAGAACATGTGGCTTATGTCATTTAACAAAATGTCTTCCAGTTCCATCTATGCCGCCTTAAACAGAATTTCATTCTTTTTTATGACTGAATAGTGTTCATGGTGTATATATACCACATTTTCTTTATCCATTCGTCTGTTGTTGGACACATAGGTTAGCTCCATATCTTGGTTATTGTGAATAGTACTGCAATAAATATGGATGTGCCGATGTCTCTCTGATACAGTGATTTCCTTTCCTTTGGATAAAGTCCCAGTAATGGGATTGTTGGAGCATATGGTAGCTCCATTTGCAGTTTTTTGAGGGCTCTTCATACAGTTGTCCACAATAGCTATACTAGTTTGCATTCTCACCAGCAGTGTATAAGCATTCCCTTGTCTCTACATCCTCACCAGCATGTGTTACTTTTTGTCTTTTTTATAGTAGCCATCCTAACTGGGGTGAGATGAAATTTCATTATAATTTTGGTTTGCATTTCTCTGATGAGCAGTAATGTTGACAACTTTTCTCATATATTTATTGGCTCTGTGTAGTCTTCTTTTGAGAAATGTCCGTTCAGATCCCTTGCCCATCTTTTAATTACAGTGGGGTTTTTTTTTTTTTCTGTTTTTGTTTTTTTTCTTTTTGCTGTTGAGATGTTTGAGTTCCCTGTAGATTCTAGATATTAATACCTTGTCAGCTGAGTAAGTATGCCAATATTTTATCCCGTTTGGTAGGTTGTCTTTTCACTCTATTATTGTTGTGCTGTGAAGATTTTTAACTTGATATAATTCCATTTGTTTATATTTGCTTTGATTGCCTATGCCTTTAAGATCTTATTCATAAAATCTTTTCCCACATCAATATCCTAAAGCACTTTTTCTATGTTTTCCTCTAATAGTGTAATCATTTAGGGTCTTACATTTAGGTCCGTGATTCATTTTGAGTGAGTTTTGTACAAGATGAGAGGTGAAGGTCTAGTTTCACTCTTCATTTGAATATCCAGTTTTCCCAGTATTATTTATTGAAGAGACTGACCTTTCCCCAATGAGTGTTCTTGACATCTTTGTTAAGAATCAGTTGACTATAGATTAATTTCTGGGTTCTATAGTCTGTTCCATTGGTCTGTGTGTTTGTTTTTATGCCAGTGCCATATTGTTTTGGTTACTACAGCTTTGTACATATTCTGAGTATGATAATTTCAGCTTTGTTCTTTTTGCTCAGGATTGCTCTAGCTATTCAGTGTCTTCTATGATTCCATACAAATTTTAGAATGTATTGCTTTTCTGTTTCTGTGAAGAATGTCATTGTTATTTTGATAGGAATTATAATGAATCTGTAGATTACTTTGAGTAGCATTGGCATTCTAACAATATTAATTCTTCTAATCAATAATCATGATATGTCTTTCCACTTTTTTGTATTCTCTTCAATTTCTTTTTTTAGTTTTGTTTTAGTTTTCTTTCACCTCCTTGGTAAAATGTATTCCTTGGTCTTCTTCTTTGTAGCCATTATAAATGAGATTGCCTTTGGTTTTTTTTCAGCTATTGATTTTTGTGTCTTAATTTTCTATCCTGCAGCTTTATTGAATTTGCTTATGAGTTCTATGAGATTTTTGGTAGAATCTTTAGGTTTTTCTACCTATAAGATCATGTGGTCTACAAACAAGGAAAGTTTGACTTCCTTCTTTCCAATCTGGATGCCCTTTATTTTGTTCTCTTGCCTCATTTCTTTGGCTAGCACTGTTGAATAAGAGTTGTGAAAGTGGGCATCCTTGTCTTGTTACAGTTCAGTAAGATGTTAGTAAGATGTTAGCTGTGGGACAATTTTAAGTATAATAAGATGCTCCTCTTTATTTCTGGAAATACTTTTTGACTGAAGTCCATTTTATCTACTATTAATATAGCCACTCCAAACTTCTTATGCTTGCTGTCCACATGGTACATCTTTTCCCATGCAGTTACTTTCAATCTATCTGTGTGTTTCTGTATTTGAACTTATTTTCATATATATATATGTATATGTATATGTACACACATGCACATATCTATACATATGTATACATATGTCATTGGTATTTTGATAGGAATTGCATTTTATATATATATATATATATATATATATATATATATATATATATATATATATAGAGAGAGAGAGAGAGAGAGAGAGAGAGAGAGAGAGAGAGAGAAACACCAAAAGAAACTTCTTCCATTATTTGAAGAATTGAGGCAAGTTGTGTAAGTTTCTTAATCTGAAAGTGGTTTTGATGTGTATCTTGTCTTCATGATGACAACACAGCATCAATCCAACAATCTTTAGGCCACGATAATACTTTTATCCATGGGTGCAAGAGAGCATTCATTGCAATAAGAGTCTATAGATATAATTTATAGATAGATTGGTTGTTATATTTTCTTGTGGAACTTCTTTTCTTATTTAGTGATCTGAGGATACCACAAAAATAGTTCAGTCTATCACAGCTCCCACAGAGTTAGTCCAGTCACAAAATATGGATGGAATTCTATTCTGGGATTAGAATCACACTTGCACATGGCTCCACTGAGCCATGACGTGTTCCACATTACACAGTGCATCCAGACCTGCAGAATGAAGCCAACTCTTTTTATTGTGAATAATAATAAAGGCGTATTTTTCTTCAGATTATGTTTTCTTTGCATTGAGCATGAGTAGCATGAAATGGCTTGGTGAATGTAAAAAATCACTGTAGTCACCAACTTTCCTTTGCACATATTATTTTGCAGTAAGATGGATATTACTAATTGGTTTAACTCTTCTCAGAGAGTGTTGCTTATTAAAGAAAATGAAAATTATAGCTAATAGTTTTCCTCCAACTCTGCTTTCGGTAACAATCAGTGGTTTAATATTTTTGTGTTCTTTATAAAATTCTCACATGATTTGTTATTGATTTTTGTTTCTAATATCAGTATGTATGTAAACATGATAGTGTAACCATTTCTTCAAGCATGAGTATAAATAAAATAATATTAAAAATATAAACAAAAGAATGAAAATAGAGAGGCTTCTTAATTGAACGTGTAGGCACTTAGAAAAATGGAAGAAAACCATTTAACATTCAGGCTGATTTGTGCTGTTTAGGTATGCTTTTGATAGATTCATTGGCCTTGTGCTACTGGAAGAATGCACTTTTTTTGCTAGATTTTATTGCATTAGATCATGTTATTTTAACCCAAGAACCTCAGGAAGTACAGAGTAAATTGGAACACTCAATCAAATAAAAAAGTATGTTTAAACTGAGTTATGGTTGGTTGTGCCACAAATGCTGAAGTTCAAGTTGACATTTCAGCCTGAGCTCGTAATGTTGTTAGTGAGGAGCCCACAGCAGGACGGAGAACAGAGGTATCAGATTCAGCACACATGTTGTTACTTTTGCTCCTTTAACAGAAAATGAACCTTGTGATCACCTCTTTTGCATTTATTCATTTTCTTGTGTGCACAACGGTCAGTTCTGGGTAGGCATGTCCACATATTTTTTCAAATAGACCATTTGTTTGATGGGCCTCTCTTGGAGAAACAAGAGTGCATTGGGGCAGTGGCTACCCATGTCTAGTCTCTCCAGTGCTGATGGGTTGAGGGTATTGCTGTAGGGGTGGGGCCCTACAGCCTAGTGACCTTACACCCTGGATGCTGGTAGCATTTGGCATTGTTTTCATGTTGTTTGTCAGCAACCCAGAGAACATGAGCAGGTAGTTTGGAACAGCTTAATTTAAAGAGTATGTAATATTAAGTTGGGTGTGGTGGTTTACACTTGCAATCCCAGCTACACAAGAGGCTGAGGAAGGAAGATCGCTTGAGCCCAGGAGTTCAAGTTCAGCCTGGGCAGTATAGCCAGATGCTGTCTCTATTAAAAAAAAAAAAAGTAAAAGTAAGTAATATTAAAACGTTGCCCATGGAACAAACTGAGCACCAGCCACATAATTATTTGGGCAGCTGGACATTTCAAAGACAGGTACAGTGACCTATGGGCACAGTTCTGAATAGAAGTCTGCAGTGTCTCTTCCCAGTTATTCTTCCTTTGTCCTCACTCTCCTGTTCACGGTCCCTTCTCAGACACCAGTCCCATGGAATACCAGTAATAGGTCTTCACAGTCTACAAAATGGAAATACGTTTGATCCAGGAGTCTTTCACGAAATAGTTTATTTTGCCCTCGCTGCATTCCCGGACAGTGGGAATTATCCTCCTCCTCATCATTTGATAGATGAGAAAACAGGAGAGTGTGGAGAGTACACTGACACTGAATATATTTTGGCATCAAGTCTCAAATCATATCACCCAGGAAACATGTATTTCCTGGCCAAGAACCTCAGTTTCCACAGTTTTCCCTCACCAAGTAACCAAAATAATGACAGCCAAGTGTGCCGAGGGTTTTCTCTTATTACTCTGGGCTAGGCATTGTGCTGAGTACTTTACTTATAATGTCTCATTTTTCCCTCCCAATAACTTCATAAAATAGTTACCTTATTCCGATTTTAAAAACTAGAAAATAGAGGCTTAGGAAGGTTTAAAGACTCCAGGAGTAACGTATTATAAAATAAACTGCTCCATTAAATTCATCATTGTTAAAAGAGAGAGAGAGAAAGAGAGAAAGGGAGAGAGAGAGAGAGAGAGAGACAGGTGCCGTGGCTCACACTTGTAAGCCTAGCACTTTGGGAGGCTGAGGTTGGAGAAACACTTGAGGTCAAGAGTTTAAGGCCAGTCTGGGCAACATAGCAAGACCCTATTGCTATAAATTTTTAAAAAAAGAAACCCAACTGAGCACCTATAGTCCCGGCTACTCAGGAAGTTATGGCAGGAGGATCACTTGAGCTCAAGAGGTAAGCTTTGATTGTGTCACTGTACTCCAACCTGGGTAACAGAGCAAGACATTGTCTTTTTTTTCTTTTTATAATATCCTTACTATTGACTATAAGAAATGGCCCAACTGGTAGAAGGACATTGTCTTTTTAAAAAATCCAAGCCAGAAAGATAACAAGGGAGAAACTAGTTCTCCCACGGGAGTACCCTGAATGGCTCTCCGTTTGCTAAAAATCACTGTTAACCCACAGAGGACTTCAGGAATATTTGGCTTTTGCCCCTGGATATGGCCTTGTCCATGCATCAGAGCAGCCTTCACTCTTTCCCTGCTCGGCCGCTGCCGCCCTTCCAGGCCCATCTCTGTCCAGCTGGTACAGGAGGTGAATTGTCCAGCCTCCACATCAGCCAGAGGGCCTGAGGCCACAGCGTTTCCCCTTTCCTCTCTCCTTGCCTTCTTGTTTCTGGAAATAGACTTGGGGGAACAGGGTTTAGACTGTAAGACCAGACAGCCCAACTTCCCCGGTCACTTGTGGCTTGGGAGACTTCCACCAGAACCACTCCCTGTGCCCTGCCCCATTGCTCAGTGTCACCAAGTGAGGGATGCAGGACCCATCATGGGGGAGACTCTCAGGATGAACAACCATGATTTTTAATGTCTCTTTCAAAAGCGCCTATTCCAGGAGTCACTTTCACAGAACGGCAAGCACAGGTGAATCACGGTAAGACAGTCCATTTGTCTTCAAGTGGAAACCTTTAAGGTGACAGTTGGTTGTGAGAGTGTGTGTGTTCCTCTCTCCTAATAAACAGGCCCGAGCTCCCTTCTGCAGCACTGGATTATTCCACAAGAAAGAGCAACAGCAGGCTCTTCACAGGGGGCGCCCCCCAAGGGAATGATCAAGAAGGACCCTGATGCATCATCTAAGTAACGCTACTTGGGAAATGCCTAAGAGTCAATGCAGAAGAGGCAGGGACAGAGGAGAATGTCCTCTTTCTGTTTGCAGCCATCGTTTTATCTGAACATTATCTCCAAGAACTTGCTGTTAATTGTGTTGGCGATGGGCTAAAAGGAATCAAGAAAGCAGCCGGCAATTTGAAAAATCAAAATTAGAACTAAGTGTTAAAATTTACCTTCGGACAGTCCTCTCCAGGCAGCCCTTCTCTAACACATTGGGCAGTTATTGGATACCACTGACAATGATGACTGAAATGTGGTACAATTGAATTCAGGATTTCACCGGACGGCTCCATTGCCATGTTCCAATGCAAGCAGGGGCTTCCAGCTCAGGTTTATATCGGGCCTGACAACTGAACCAGAGAAAAGTGGCCTGCTAAATACTGTGGGTTTGCGTGTATCAAAATGATCCCGACTAGTACCTCAAAGAAGTGGTTATTCGGTCAAAAACAGCCCTCCAATAGCCCTGAAGAGTGGCCTGAAGGGCAGCTCCATCCACTCCTCTGTTGTTGCAGTTTGTCTTCCTGCTTCATTTCACAGGACTGCCAGGAGGAACAAATTGAAGTAAAGCAAAGTTCTCTGAAAACTGCAGAGCCCTCTACAAATACCAGTTATCGTTGTGTACCTCTCCATGAGACCAGCCCTAGGAACAGGGGCTTTAGGACTCTGTCGCAGGTATGGGATCAGATATCTGCCTATAGGAGCCTTCTGATTGTTGGCAGAGCAGGTTTACAATCTCTGGGTGTGTCTTGCCCCCTGCACAGCTCCAGACCAAAGATTCTCAAAGTGGTATCTCCAACAGCAGTGTCAGTGTCAATGTCAAACGGGAACTTACTAGAAATGCAAATTCTCAGGTCTGACCTCAGACTGAGCAAATCAAAAGCTCTGGGGCGGGGCCCATGCATCTGTTTTTACAAGCCCTCCAGGTGACTCTGGTGCATGCTGAGGTTTGACAGCCACTGACCTAGGATTTTGGAGCTTCTTCAGGAACCAAGAACAAGGGCCCTGTTTCAACTGCCTCCTCCACAGAATGAGCAAGCAGTACAAAGAGGTGCCTCGTTCTAGAGCTAGGAGGGACTCAAGAAGCCTTTTCTCAGGTCAGTTCATTTTGGAGCTGAGGAGTCTGCAACCAAAGGGGCTAAGTGAAGTCTCACCCAAAGCCAGGCCAAGATGACTCTCACTCCAGCTCGTTCTGCTATGCCCACTGTCTCTCTTGTATTCACAGCAAAAGCAGTTGTGACTTAAGGAAGGCAGCCGAGCTAGGAAGGGCAAGGTCTGGGGACAACGTTGGGTTTTGATAGACCACTTACTCCTAGTCAGGAGGGCAGGGCCCCAGAGGACATCACAGCTCCCTTCCTTGTTCTCAGTCTGGAAAATGAAGTTATCTCCAAGCTCTTAGTGATTGGTGGTCTTCCCATTCATGGCCCTTGAAATGGAACCAGGTATGAACCCAGGTGCCCTGAGGCATCCCTTCCATGGAAACCACCTCCTTGATTGTTGTGAGGCTCCTAGGTGAAGTGACAGCCTAGTCCTATCTGTTCCTGTTCATGCAGCTAACGAGGGGGCAGAGTAAGGACTTGGAGCAGTTTTCCACAGGAGGAGGCCAAACTCTGACCAGAAGGAGCCTACACATAAACTCAAGCATGAGAGAAACCCATCACAGGCAATGACCTGAGCAGGTTGGTCCCTGCAACTGAAAGCTGAAATCCATGAACGACCTAAAGCACCTTTCCAGAAATGCTTGCTTCAGGCTCACAGGAGCGGAGAGGTTTGGGAGCAGCAGCGACTCAATCAGCCCATAAGCAGCCATATCCTCAAGTCCCTCCTGCCCCCTCCTCTCTTCTCACGATCTCTTGCCACATGCTGCTCAAAGAGCAACAAGCCATCATGCCAGTGACTGTGATGGCTCTTCACAGCTTCCCCACCTTTGAGACGGAAGGTAGTGGTGTGAGCTCGGAGTCTCAGGGCAGCTGGTGTGACCCTGAGGAAGCCATCTGACCTGGTCTTAATGTCCTGGGCTGTAAGGTCAGAGATGAGTGAGACCATTTCTGTCACTTAATTTAAAGAGTGGTTGATGTGCCCTCAGTACACAGATGGACCACTTGACTAACTTGACCAGCATAGACGGGCAATTAATGTAGAGTTAGAGGCTGTGTTTTCCTGTTAATCTCTTGCCTTTGGTCTTGAAAGGGAGTAAGTAGGTTTTTGTGTTAATACCATGCTACCAAGCTCAGATATGAAGAAGGAACCCATTGTTTGGTGTTTGGTGTTATACAGTTCAGCAGAGATGGGGACCTTCACCTAATTCATCTGTTTGGGGAGTTTTTGTTTGCTTCCTAAAATCGAAGCAAGTCAAAACAGTTGATGAGTTTGTAGGAGAAATGCACAGGTTTAGACTTCAGTGATGAGGGGCAGTGCCTTATGGTAGTTCTGGTCCATTAGTACAATTTCATTCAAAAATACGAAAAATAAAGCACTGGGCCAGGGTCACCCGGAACAGAAACTCCCCCCTTCTTGAGAGTGACATCCACACCCCAGGCAAAGGTCACTCACTTAGCATAATGGTTCCTGTTGCATCCCACAGCACACATGGACTGGGTAGAGGCAACACCCCTTCTCTTGGGCTTGTGCACAAAGAGAATCTTGCTCATTGTTGTCCGAAGCCCTCAAGAGATTCCGGGAACAGGGCTCACAGCCGTCTTTGGCCGAGTTGTTGCATGACATGGAGGCAGAGTCATTAAAATATGGAGTCTAAATATTCCCTGAAATGACCTTGCTTCTCATGTCTACAGCAAACAGCCGCAACTCCATCTTCCCAGCAGGGCACTGCTTCCCTGTCACCTCAAGAGGGCGAGAAAGACTCATGGTAGGATTTCTCCCCATCCAGGACAGACTCCCAGAAGGAGAGAGCCCTGGCTGCCATTACAAATGCACTTTATTCTCTGGAAAATAAAAGTGGTAAGAAATGCCAAAGTCCCAATGTTAACTTAAGAAAGGATGGCTACCCTAGTGGGTTTTTGTTTGGGGATCTTTTTGTTTTTTTCCCCTTAACCTTTCAGAGCAAGGAACATGGTTATTCTCTAGAGAATGAATATATTATTTTTAACAGCTGGAACAATGTACATATGAGAATCCAGACACAAGATAAAGGAGGGTTTGATGGTTTGGAGCAGAAGGCCCATTCCCTGCCCTGCTATTCTTGCCACAGGCCGTGTGGAAAGGGACTGGGGAGGACAGTTTTTGAGAGCAGAAAAGCCACTAGGCTTAGTGACAGTGATTTTATTTCTGATTCTGAAGAGTTCAGTCCTAGGCCCATCTCAAGAGGGACTTAACAAAGAATAATGTGTTTACAAAAGCTAGAAAATAAACTATAACTGTACCCTGAAGAAAGACTCAAAACTTTTGGGTTTTCCTCTTTTTCCTTCCTCCTTCCTCTGCCTTTTTTCTCTGGCATTATTATCTGATATGAAATGATGTGTGAGGAAGGTTGGTAGGGTCTGCCAAACGGAATTTGTCTTGATTCCCACAGAAAGTTACATTTGTCCAGTTGTTGACAAAAAGGAAATGAACATGAAGCATTGTTTAGACACTTGTCAGAAAAGGGGAACAGGAAGTCTTGGGGTCATATGCAATGCAGGTATGGGAAAGTTCACATCCATTTTAAATGGTCCCCAAGTGTGAAATAAGAGCCCGGTGACAGCTGTCTTCTCTGGGCCATCTGCCCTCGGCAGCCCTACCTAGCGGTGCTCACCTGTGAGTGAGGTCTGCTAGGTTAGGAAGGGCCAGGTCATGGGACTGGGACTGGCCCACCCCATGCTTTTTGTGCATCGAAAAAGGCAGGTGCCCCTCAAGCAGTGGCTGCCAGCGCTAGGGTGCACGGCCCATTCTGCACAGGGAGCTGCGCGTCTACCCTCCTTCTTCCCATAGTTGAATATCTTCGGTCTTGAGCAGCTCAGGAGAGTCCAAGTTGACACATAGGTCCTTGCTCCTTAGGTGAGGTTCAGTGCCCAGCACTTTTCCTAGTTCTGGAATATCACACAGCCTTGTCCTCTCTGATGTTAAGGAAAGTGACACCTAGACGCTATAGCTGTAAGGATAGCACCTCAGCACAAAAGGGGCTTTTTGGGGTCACCTGATCCAACAGCTAGTTCCCATGTCCTCTACTGGCCTCCCCTGGTGCCCACAATCCACAGCCTTTACAGGCAAGCCCACTCCATCTTCAGACTACACTAATTGCTGGGAAGTTCTTCCTCACTTTAGGCCTACCTGGCACCCACTGGGCCTTGTTGTGCTCTCTGCAATCGTACTTGCCTCCTTACTGATCATGGAAGTCCTTCCTTCACATTCGTCATCTAAAGGTGGTGCTAACTGTCTACCAACTTGATCACTCTGTTTCATGAAAATGGCTTAAGATACCGCACTCCATAGAGTCTGACATTCTTTTTTTTCTTTTGAGTTGGAGTCTCACTCTGTCGCCCAGACTGGAGCCTCGACCTGCTGGGCTCCGGCGATCCTTCTGCCTCAGCTTTCCGGGCTCCGGCGATCCTTCTGCCTCAGCCTTCAGAGTAGCCAGAATTACAGGCGCACGCCACCACGCCCAGCTAATGACATTTTAAAATGGTCCAAGCAACGCACGTTCCAGCAGAACGGTCAGCATCTTGTGCTGGACTTTTAACGTGTTGGCACTGAGCAGCCCTGCAGAGTACCTGTGTTACTATTCATGTCTGTTGTTAAGGGACAGAACTCCTGAAAGACAGATGGGTCATCTATCTGCTTTTAAAAGGCTTTCCAAAGCTTTTTTTTTTTTTTTTTTTTTTAGTTGGAGTCTCACTCTGTCACCCAGACTGGAGTGCAGTGGCACGCTCCCGGCCACCACAGACTCGACCTTCTGGGCTCTGGCGATCCTTCCGCCTCAGCCTTCCAAATAGCTGGAACTACAGGCAGGCGCTACCACGCCCGGCTAATTTTTTTGGTTTATTGTAGAGATGAGGGCTCGCCAAGTTGCCTGGGTGGGTCTCGAACCCGCAGACTCAGGCAATTCGCTCACCTCAGCCTCCCAAAGCGCGGGATTACACGCTTAGCCTCTGAACCCGGCCGAAAGCATTTCTTGAAAAGTGGTAATTCCACTTTATTGGAACTGGTGGAGAAGTTACTGTCACTTGCTGTTTGGGATTCCGATTTTATTTCTGAGGCCACCTTTCACAAAACCTCAAGGGGATCTTGAGGGCATTCGACCAACTGTATTTTACAGGGCACAAAACTGAGGTCTATGGAGGTTTAATGGTGTCCGGTCAAGTCACACACTGGCAGTAGCTGAGTCCCAAGCTCACGCTGGACCCTGAGTCCAGGGACCCACCCAGGGCCGCTTTTGTTGTATCTGGTTCCGAGAACTGGCCTAGGAACGAAGCCCTGCCACGGGCCGCAGCTCGGCTATACGCTCTTTTCCGTATTTTTCTAGTTTTCTGCAGTGAGGTATTACTTTTGCAATCAGAAGACCATCGATCAAACAAAAAGCCAGCCGTTTTTAAAACACATCGCGCTCATACCCAGGCCAGCTCCCAAATTACCAGGGTCCTGCCTCGGGAGTTGCAGGGGAGGAGGTTGGGGGGAGGGTGGAGAGGTGCTGGGCGGGGATCGGTTGGGAAAGGTCGTTTCTCATCCTGACTCCTTAGGGCTCAGGAACTCAGGGACCCCATTCTGGCCAGAAGGCGAACACCATCGAAGCCGTTTCCAGCCCTCCCACCCCTCGGCTCACTAGCATAAGACTCCGGGTGACATTCCCGGAGCTGGGCGAAGGAACGAATTTCCTGGGCGGGAGGAGAACCGCAGCCCAGCGGACTCTGGGCACACGAACAGGGCTGCCTCCAGCGTCAGGCTCGGGCCTGGGGGATCCCCCCCCCC
>NW_007260288.1:872610-883033 GCF_000164805.1 Carlito syrichta | reverse complement strand
GCCCCTCCCCGTCTCCAATCACGGCCGTGGGCGCCTCCCCCGGCGCCTGCGTTTCCCCGAGGGCCCGCGTTCCCGTCCTTCTCTCCCGCACCCTCCGTGGATACTTTCTAGACTCCCCTGCCGGGCGGGCCTCCCTCGAGGCGCACAGCCCCGCGATGGGTCCGATGGCACGCTCCTCCCTTTCTGTTCCAGAGAGGCCGCACATCCATCTCAACCGGACCCGGTTTCTCCAAGACTTTTCTGCTTCATTCAAAGAATCCAGAGCCAGTGGCCACGCGGTGAGTCTTCCCGAACCTTCCTGATGGGCAGCGGGAGGATCCGCCCTCCTCGCCCATCTTGCCCGCCCCTCTGCTGGTCTTGAGCATGCTGGTGATGGGACTAAAGCCTCGTGAGTAATCCTGGCACCCGCGACAAACGAGCGCAGCCCGGGAGTGCTGGTCACGCGAGCGCATCCACAGCCGGCCAGAGTTTCATCGGGAAATGTTGCTGTTAGATCTGAAAAGCTTGGGGTGGGTCCCCGGCGGCGTCATCTCGATAAGAATGTGGTGACAGGGACTGTATGGCTTTTAAGACCTGGGTTAAGCCTTTTTCTCTCAGCCCACACTTCAAAGGTTTGGGTTTTGTTTTCCTTTTTAATCTGCGTACTTGCTTGAGAAATTCCAGAGACTATTCCAGTGGCTGACTTTAGGGTAAGAGTATGGAGAACCCAGGTAGAATTATCGTTTGTTCAGAGGTCACCTGAAGATGAATCATCAACAACCTGCTGTAAGCAGATGGCATTGGCCAGGTCTCCATGTGACGGTAATTCAAGATAACCATCCAGGCAGGATCTGCTCCCTGTGCAGCTCTCAGATCCACTTCATTCCCTTCTTTCCCTTTAACATCTCCTATCCTCAGCCTTAGATTTTGGAATGGTTTCTTTGAGGCATGAGCCTGGCTGTTTCCCTATCTGCCAGCTTTTGGAATAAAGTCAGCTTCCTGACACTACATCTCATGCTTGTTTATTTTGGTCCGCAAGTGACAAGTAGCAGAACTTGCTATTGGTCACATTTTCTCTGCATTGTCTGCATCCAGCAGGGGCCAAAACTCACCTATTTCCGGAAAAACTGAACAGGTCTTCAGGGATGATGTGAAAGATTAGGGGGAAATATCACTGTCTACTTCCCCTTTCCTACAAAACTTAGAATTAGGCAGTCACCTAAAAGAAGGCAGGCGGATTGTGAGCATTTTGAGGGCAGGAGCCTCTTCAGTAATCCTGGCACCCACAGGAAAGAGCACAGCCCACAAGTGCTGATGGTGCCAACACATCCGCAACCAATCAGGGTTTCAATAGGAAATGCTGCTGTTAGAAAGTGAATGAGCAACATCGGACTTCTTTGAGTTGGGACTTCTTTGAGTTGGGACTTCTTTGAGTTGGCGTTGGGTAATGCAAAGGCATCCCGTTGAGGGTAGAGGATTTTTCTTGTTTCCCATAAGACTGAAGGCATGAAATAGGCTCCTCTGAGCAGCCACATTTCTTACGTGATGGTAAGTTAGCCAACCAATTTGTCTGGGCTGATTCTTGGACGATTGCCAGTCATGGGAGCAAAACCTTTTTTGGCAGGATTTATGCTGTGTTTAGAGAGATACCATCACCTTTCCCAGGCTGGAGGCTGAATCGGCAGTGGTGTTATTTGCACTTCATATCTTCAGCTCCAGGAAGAAGAAAACCCTAAAGCCACCTGAGTAGTCCTGAAGCCATCATAAATGTATTCAGATCATTAAAAGTAGATTTGAATAAACCCTCTGTTTTTAAGAAAAATCATTCAACGTGTCTATAGGGTTTCACAATAAACAATACTTCCATGATGATCTCATGTTACTCTAGTGGCAGTCTCCGAGGCGGGCAGACTACTGACCACTACTGTTTCCACTTTATGAGAAAGGAAACTGAGGCACACCGAGACCAATTGATTTGCCACAAAAACACATTGAGTAATGGAACATGCATACAAATTCAGGTTTTATTTCCTCCTTTAGTGTTATTTCTTCATCTGTAAAGTTGTGTCTTTTCCACTCCAAATTCACTCATTGACATTAGTTCATTCCAAATAAAATTTATCCAAGACAACCGTGTGAAAGCCGTTGTAGGAATAGAAAGAATTATAGACATTTTTTCTTGGCTTTAAGGGGCATATCATCTCCTTGACAAACCAGATAGAAAAAGGAAAGCTAAGCAACCATGTAAACAATGCTGCTTCTGCAGATAGGTCTTTTTGATACTCTTGTGATTTTATAAGGAACAGCTAAGTGGTATGGAGTGGGGCCAAGAAGGTAGAAAACTAAGAAAACCAGTGGCTTTTGGGTTGTAAGGTCGGTGGATGTTGCTCATGGGTTGCATACAGACGGGCAGAGAGTGTCATTTGCTCATCAACATAGAGCTATAGGCATCTTGTTCCCCCCAGACTATATGTCTGCAGAAAGCCAGGATAATTATTCACCCCGAATGTGCATTTTTCTCAGGAAACAAATACAAAGCTCTTGCAGTTTCCATAGCCAACTTAGAAGACAGGATATTCAAGCTTGTGGTATATTAAAAATAATCCAGGAGTTCAAAGTAGTCGTGGACCCTGGAAGGTTCCAAGTCTTCAGTTTGTTTGGAGTCTCACTCCGCTGCCCAGGCTGGAGGGCAGTGGCACACTCATGGCTACCCCAGCGTCGACCTGATGGGCTCTGGCAATCCTGCCACCTCAGCCCTCCAAGTAGCTGGAACTACAGGCACGCACTACCACGCCAGGCTGTCTTAATTCGTGACTCTCGGTTTATTTTAGATGCTAGCAAACACACAAGTGGCAAATTCACACAAAATTAGTAATTTGGAGGAATAATCTTAATTCCCCTCACTAATATTTTCCTCTTTCCTTCCTCCCTCCCCTCTCCTTCCTCCCCTTCACTCCCTTTCCTTCCCCTTCTCTTTCTTTTCTTTTTGTCTCTCTCCTCCTCTCCCTTTCCCTCCCCACCTCTTTTCCCCCCTTCCTCCCTCCCTCCCTCCTTCCCTCCCTTTGTCTTGCTGTCAAAATCTCACTCTGTTGCCAAGGCTAGAGTGTAGTGATGCAGTCATAGCTCACTGCAGCCTCAAACTCCTGGACTCAAGCTCTCCTGCCTCAGCCTCCTAAGTAGTTGGCACTACAGGTGTGCGTCACCATACCAAGCAATAATTTTCTTCATAGATAAATTTACTTCATATGTAGACATGCTTTCTGGTGCCAGCTGTCGTGCAGGACTTCCAAAGACCCCAAAAGAGAATGCACTGATTCCAAGAGGCTGAAGAAATGACCCAGAGACACGGACAAGATGTGGATTTTATTCTGGAACTTACTTAACAGGGAAGATGATCCAAGACTGGCCAGCTGAACAAGAAGGAAAAAAAAACCACTCTGGATTATAAAAGGCGCACAGGTTACATAGCATTTTACATAGGGTAGAGTGCAGGGTTAAGCATGAAAAGGGTGGAGCCTCCAGCGTGTAGGCGTAACACGAGAAGGCACTTATACAGTGATCACATATACACAAAATGGCTGCGAATTCTCTCTAGGGTTGGGATTTTTTGTATTATAATGAACTAAAGGTGAACTAAAGGTAACCAAAGGTTATGGGCATTGATCCAGTCATACCCAATTTGCTCTGAACCAGCCTGGGACGGATTGCCTCCAACAAGAAGAGTGTTGAGAACATTCGCTATGCACAGCTACAAGATGGGGTCAGTAGGTGTTGAAAACACTTCGCCCATGACCTCAGCATGACCTGTATACCCAGGCCAGAGACTAAGAAGAAAGGCATGTCCAGAGTTGGCCACCCCCAGGACCCCTCCCCAGGCTCCAACCCCCTGCTTGGGGCCATATCTAGGGTATAGTCATGTTTGTCACTGAGTATGTGTTGCCCTGGTCTTTCTGGTCATATCCTTGCTGAGAGCAGCAACTAGGCTTTCTGTCAGCCAGGATCCTACCCCAGCTGAAGAAACCATAAGCTGAGCACTTGAGGATAGTCTTACCATGAGCTGAACAGGAGCCTGTGGAGCTTGAGTGTCAGATTCACCTTGGGAATTGGGAATTGGGAACCTGAAAGACTGAAGAAGTTTGCAATAGTGGCAGAAGGCAAAACCATCTCTTGGGCAATGTCTTTATGGAAAGTGAGCTTGTGATTGGACAAAGGTAAGCAAAAGCTATGAGAGATCCAAAACGTGAAGTCAGGAAAGGATGACAGTCCCATGGCAGAGAGGGGACAAGCAAAGACAGTCCTGAGAAAAGAGCCCTGGGTCATCTTGTCTTGGTTACAGGGATGCTGGCTTCCCCAGATGATAAGTGATGCTTGTCGGTATACCCTTACAGTAATCCCACTGTGTCCACACAATAATCCCCTCCTAAATTAACTCATCTTTAGTGGGTATCTCCTCCTCTTACCTAACCAAGTTGACTAATTAGATACTATAAATATTTTACGGGATATTTTAAATGTCTTTGAAGTGTAGATAAACATGTAGGTAAATGGCAATGAATTGTGGGTGGGGCTGTGGAGATGTATTTGTGTTTAAAGGGATTCATAGCAGAATAGGAGTGGTTGTCAGGGGACCAGGTAGAACAAAGGAAGATTACTGAATTTGAAAAAAAGAAAATGCATTAGATGTTCTTCCCTTAATATCAAGGATCAGAACAAGACTTGTTTACATTGATGGTCTCGGTGCAGCCCAAAACTCTTCTTTATGACCTCATTGAAATGCATAAATATTTGAAGATGTGTTCATTTGGCTGGCATTTCATTTCATGGCTTGAGCCCATACATCAAATGTATTGTGTATCTGGACTATATATATATATATATATATATATATATATATATATATATATATATATATGGCAAAACAAATACTGTATAGGTAATTATTTCCTTAGAAATGATTATGAAATAAAAACAATAGCAGTGACAGGAACATGATGGCAAATAGCAGTAATCTCAAAGCTCCATTGCAAAACAACCTCATTCAGTCCAGGCACAGTGGCTAATATGTGGAATCCCAGCACTCTGGGAGACGGATGTGGGAGGATTGCTTGAAGCCAGGAGTTTAAGACCAGTCTGGGCAACATAGTAAGACCCCATCACTATGAAAAAGAAAGAGAGAAGGGTGGAGGGAAAGGAGAGGAGCAGAGGGAGACAGGAAGATAAAAAGACCAACAAAAATCCTTTCAGTAGTGTCAATGTGATTTGAGTTTGAGATTCCAGTACTAGAAGAGAATGGCTTTTAGGATAAGTGAAGTCATTATTGCGCCATCGGAGGGTGACAGAGTGGGTAGAGGAAGAAATGTGGGCAATCAGAAAGGATGCAAGTTTCTGCCAATTTCAAGCAAAGATCTCAATGTCTGGCTGTCTAATGAAACTATCATAAGTGAAGTATTATCAGCTAAGGAGATAGAACTAAAAAGTGTCATTTGTTGCATGCTGAACAGCATCTAGGTCAATGATGTTCCATTAGGTAGGAATTCATTTAAGGTGCCTTGATAGCTTTGAAAGATTACTTCATCATTTCAGTTCATACAAAACAAAACAAATCAAACCAGTAATTTGGTATCAGACAGACAAAACTATCAGGCTATTACATTTTTAAGAATTTGCTAGCCGGGTTCGGTGGCTCAGCCTGTAATCCCGCACCTTTGGGAGGCTGAGGTGAGTGGATTGCCTGAGCCTGTGGGTTCGAGACCCTACTGGGCAGCAAGACCTCATCTCTACAATAAATCAAAAAATCAGCCGGGCGTGGTAGCACATGCCTGTAAATCTGGCTACTTGGAAGGCTGAGGCGGAAGGATCGCCAGAGCCCAGCAGGTCGAGGCTGCGGTGGCTGGGAGCGGCCACTGCACTCCAATCTGGGCGACAGAGTGAGACTCCAACTCAAAAAAAAAAAAAAAAGAATTTGCTATTTTTACAACTCACATTTTTCTGAAAAAAGTTCTACATCAACATAACTGAATAGAACAAAGGCTTATGTAGAAGTCAGGGATGACACAATATAGTTTATCCTATTTGGTTGTAAATAATGGCAATTGTTAAGTTCATAAAGTAATGATCTTTAACCAGGGAAGATTCTTACTGTATTCTAAATTCAGTAGCTCTAAAGTTCTTAATAAAATCTCATCTCAACAGCTATTCTGTGGCTTATTTGCAAAACCACAGAGCACTTTTGCCCATCTGTGGGAGGATGGGCATTTTGGAATGTGAGTTTCAGTCCTGCCCTTTCTTTTCAAGTCTATCACACTACCTCCCAGATTTTGCAGTCAGTCCTTTATCTCCCTTTCCGTTTTAGCGGAGAAACAAACAAAACGACAACAAAAACCAAAACCCCCAAACCCTAACTAGACAGTCATTCCTACTGCATGGGCTCCTCCCTTACTTTTCACCTTATTCCAATGAAAGTGCATATTAGATCTGAACTCCTAAATTCTACTGAAAACAAATTATTTTTTTAAGAAAAAACTGCTACTGGAAATTGAACAGTGTTACCTAACCTCTGTGGATTGTTAGTGGCAGAAGATGTGTCTAACGGGCAGAAATGTTAGATTCTATCACTAGACGCAATAGTTGTTTTTATGCTAACCAGAAAACTGAACACAACTGCCTTATCTCTGAACAATATGTACTTAGAGCTATTTTTAAAAAATTGGCATTGTGAATAAAGAGGAATTGCTGAAGATGAGGACCACATACAACTTTGGGAAACGGCATCATTATTTGGGTAAGCAGAGAATGGTAGAATATTTACAGCTTTGTTAACAAATGGCTTTTGTGGTGTAGGACAACTATAAAAATGTATCACAGTGGCAAGCTGTGATTATAGAGTACATATATCCATGTATAAAGTGTATTTCAAACTCTGTTTGAAGATAATAAAAAGCTATTATCATATTTAATTATTTCAGTTTTTTTTTCTTGGGTATAGACAGCTTGTTCCCAGGTTGTATTTTCAGAATTCTCTTTGTAAGAGCAAAAAAAGAATTTTAGTCATTGATTTTATTTCCTGATTTAAACTTCAAAAGGATGCTAGATTTTACTAGACTTTCCTCAACCTATATGAAGGAAAGTAATTACTGAATTATGCATACAATACAAGTAAAATTCTGTAGAGCAGCAATGTTCTTTAAGAGTCTTAAATTGAATTAAAATTGTTGTCTATTCTCCCAACTACTGATATGGCCTTCTAATTGACATACTATCCCTAAAGCAATTTTGATTTTCCACATTGATTCAAACACTCTTGTTCACTTCATTGAAAAGTTCATGTCTTCTCCAAAACCATTAGACAAAGTACAGACTTGTTTGTCTTAAAGCTAATTTCTAGCCATTTAAAAAGTTTGTTCATCAATAATAAAAACAAAAGAATTGAAATAATTGTCTGAAGAATGGATTCCAAGTGCCTATTCTGAATTGTGTTTGGAACAACAACAACAAAAATATACAACTCGAAATGTACAAAGTCAGTATTAGGTCAATAAAATATAAGTATCCTAGTTTGGGCCCTTTGGTTGTAAAGTAAAAGAACCTTAAGTAAAAAGAAGAATTTACTGAGGTTACTGAGTTAACCTTAATATGGAACCTTATGGACAGGAAGTGAGGTCAAATGACAGGAAAGCCATTTGGATTTACATCTTTGCCACTCTGCACATCCTTCCCTCCCCCGTCCCAGAGTTGAGATCTCACTCTGTCACCCAGGATAGAGTGCTATGATATGATCATAGCTCACTGCACCCTCAAACTCCAGGTCTCAAGCAGTCCTTCCTTCTCATTCTACCGAGTAGCTGGTATTTACAGGTGCACACCACCACGCCTGGCTCACTTTGTACATCTGAATTCTTTTCTCTTTATCAGCAGACAGGAAGTCTCCAGTTGCCCCACTGCTGAATTTGTATGTCTCCCATGAAATGACCTCTAGAAACTGACCAGCATCTCTGTCCAAAGACCCAGAAAAGAGAGTCTAACTGCTCAGCTTAACAGGTCATATGACTAGCTATGGCCAGAAGGGCAGAGTCTCCTCCAGTCTGGTTGTCAAAGTCTAAGAGACAATCTCTGAATCGGGCTGGAGGACACTCAGAAAGTATCTACTAAAATACAACTTTCATCCACACTTACACCAGACCCCTTCCATTATACAAGTGTTTATTTGCATCAAAGGGAAATACAGGCAATATCTGGTATCATTCTGTCCACTCCTTTGCCTTTTGTGCTCTGGCCACAAAGAACTGCCTGTAGTCCCACGTACCTTTCCCCTACTTACCACCCTAACTCCCACATAATCAATTTCCTGCCTAAGTTCCTGTGGTTGTAGTGGTCCTCTTCCAACCCTTGATGTCATTGCTTCTCAGAGAACTTCCTGGGCTTCTTTACCTTCCTAGGCTAGTTGCCTCTTTCTTTTATGCCTGGTAACGTCATGCACATAAATCTCTATCATTGTCCAACTCCATTTCTTGTGATTTACTATCTAGGTGCTAGCATCTTTATGACCCCAGTCACTGTGAGACCGGCCTACATCTGGAGCTCCAAAGTGGTCGAATGAGTGAGTACACTCTAAAAGTTTCCTTTTAGCTAATCATTGACTTTCTAAAGTTAAAAGAATGTATCATTACATGGAAAGTACTGTCTGCATGAACCCCTTGGAATGGTTAACTTGTCAAAGTCTAAGTCAGGAAGTTTGAATCAAACTCTTCCTTAGCAAGCCCCTGGAGAAACTTGTTTGAGAAAATGGCTGTTTACCTGGTGCCCTAACCAATTTGATTTTCTGTTAAAACTTCTGCTGGTCTTGCTCTTTCCTCCATTTAGATACGATTTTCATCTAGTGAAATCATGATCAGAGCACCAGTTTATAACTCTTTTTTATTTTTTCTGCATATAAACATTATTTTTCAAGGGCAATTTCATTAGCTACA
The DNA here is from genome assembly GCF_000164805.1 of Carlito syrichta. Taxonomy (NCBI): domain Eukaryota; kingdom Metazoa; phylum Chordata; class Mammalia; order Primates; family Tarsiidae; genus Carlito; species Carlito syrichta. The sequence goes on along the minus strand of NW_007260288.1, from coordinate 874,088 downwards.
TCCTGCACCTCTGCAGGCTTTCAACTACAAGATTAAGCATCTGAGAGATATGTTTGCCTTGATTTTTAGTCCTCAAGACATATATATTTTTTTGCATTCTAGTCCTAAAGGATTCTGCACTCTAGTCCTTCTGCACACTCTAGTCCTAAAGGATTTGACTTTTGTATGTCCCATTTTTAACACGGAAAGCGTTTCTCTTGCTTGTTTCTCACCCCTCCCTTTCAACATATCAGGTAGGAAATTCTGGCTGATCCTAGAAGGGAAGTTTGCAAATTGTTGACTTGTTAATCTGAGATTTGGGGGAGAGGGAACAAAAAAGCATCTTCTTAGGTAGTAAAGAGTTTTAAGCTTAGTTCCCCCTCCAAAATAAATTCAAATGTAAGAAGAAATAAATAAAGAGCAAAACCTCCAAAACCTCCAATCCCGCCTTGGGTGCGAGGGGGCCGGCCGCCCAGCGAGACCTAATAAATGAATTAGCATCTCAGGCAGGCGGGGCTGATATCGATCTGGGTCGCGGGTGTGTTTGCAGCGATGGTTTGGGGGGTGGCTAATTGAGTGTCAGTCTCGGCCGGGGTCGTCTCGCTGGCGCCGGGTGCTTTTGGATTTGCTAATTTTCGTTGAGTGTCTCTAGTCGGCTGCTCGTCCCGTCTGCCCGGGAGAACCCGGCGGCTCCTGCGGATCAAGTCTGTCTGTCTGGGCTTTATTGATCACAAGGCGGCGGTTCAAGGCGGACGCGCCCGGGCGGGGGGGGGTATGCTAGACGGGCGGGGCGGGCAGGGTGAAGCTGAGAGCAGACCCAGCGCGGCCCCTTCCTGCTCCCTCCCGCCTCTTCTCCCCACCCGCCGTGGGGCTTCCGAGGCGCGGCGCGCCGCGGGGGAGGGTCTCCGAGGGGGCCACGCGGGTCCTCGCGCGCTTCCGTGGGAACCAAAGAGAAACCACGGGCTGGGGCCGCAGGGCCGAGGCTGAGCTGTAAGGCCTTGGAGGCAAGAGCCCGAGACCGACCCCGAGGGTGGGCCCACCTGCGCCTCCCGAAGGTCACGGACGCGCCGGCCTCCGCCAGGGGGAGCGCGGGAGTCGGCAGCGCCCGTCCCGCAGCCCCCGACGCCAGTTCAGCCCAGTACCGGGGGCAGGTCTCTCCTCGCCACTCCTGGGCCCGCCCCCCGCTGGGGGATGATGGACAGAGCCCGGAGGCCAATCGGACTGTCTCGGCGCTGCGGGGGCGTGGTCGGGGGCGTGGCGTGGCCGCTGGCTCCCCGCGCGGGGCGGTATTTACGGCGCGGAGCCCAGGGGGCCGAGGCTGGCGCAGGCGGGAGCTCGATGCGCTTCCCTACCGGGCGTTCTTGCCTTCTGCGCGGGGAGTGGCCGGTCGAGGCGGAAGATTGCCGGGAGCCCACCCCGTAGCGAACGTGAGTCGGTGGAGGCGAGCGGACTTGCGAGCCGGCGGCGCGAGTGAGACCGCGGAACTTCCCTGGCTCCGC
>NW_007260288.1:871806-872585 GCF_000164805.1 Carlito syrichta | reverse complement strand
CGCCCCGGGAGCCAGCGGGGCGCCGCGGCCGGGGGGCGTCAATGGATCGCCACTCCAGCTACATCTTCGTCTGGCTGCAGCTCGAGCTGTGCGCCATGGCCGTGCTGCTCACCAGAGGTGGGTACCCGCGGGGGTCCCGGGGAGGGGCGCGCGGGAGTCCCCGGGGAGGGGCGCGAGGTCCTGGGCCCTGCCTCCCCGCCAGGGCTTTGTGCGCTGCGGGCGAGGGTCCTCCCGCGCTGGAGCCGCAGGTCGCTGTGGTGTTCGAAGTCGCGGCCGTGGCGGAGGAGACCGTCCCCCGACGGTCCCGAGCCGGACGCGTCAGTGTGGTCGCAGACCTCGGGGCGGCGGGTGTCATAGGGACTCTGGGTCTGTCTGTGGTAAACTGCAAGTGTGGAGCCCAGCCGGGAACCTCGACGCCGCCTACCCTCCATCCGCCGGCCGGGGCAGCCCGAGGAACCACGGAGCCCACCCCCCAGCTGCCCTGCGCCCGGTGTGTCTGAGGGTCTCCGTGTGTGTGTGTGTCTCTGAATGTGTTTCTCTGAGTGTCTCTGTGTGTGTCTCAGTGTCAGTGTGTGTTCCTTTTGTGTCTCTGAGTGTGTGCCCTCGTGCGTGTCTTTGTGATCCGGCAAGAGTGTAAGTCTCGGGGAATGTAGGTGTCTGAGTTGTGCGTCTCCTTGTGCCGAAGTGTGTGTTGTGCTGCTTTTTCGTGGCCGTTAAGGGTAGGTTCTGTTAGCGGCCCCATTTTCCACTCACTTCATATTTTGCACACAAGACTCAAA
>NW_007260288.1:828845-871786 GCF_000164805.1 Carlito syrichta | reverse complement strand
AAAGCAGCAGCAAGTCAGTTTTTTCTTTCCCCTGCACGCTTTAACCTTTTAGATAGAAATAACTCAAACTCCCTCTGGATTTCAAGGTTCCCCTCACCTCCCCACCATGAACTCTACCTCCTGTTCTGTGAACAGATAATTATTTTTTTTTAAATAGGAAGCATTATTTAGCCTTTGCACCCCCCACTTCTCTCTAATTGCCATGTAGCAGGCATGAGGTTAAAGGATAAGCTAGCCCAGCAAGGATGATGTGCTACAGTATTTATTTATTTTGGAAGGAAGGGTGTAATTAACCCTAAATAACAGCCCTTGCAGCCTGCAGAGGGGAGTCTCCTGGCCCTATCAAAGGCCGGTAGAGCAGGGAGGGACTGAGGCTGACATGAAGTCACAGATACCGAAACTATGTGCCTGATAATGATATAATTAGAGGATCAGAGATTTCTGACTGCTGCGGACTTCAAAAGCTTTAAAAGCAGCCAGCAGTCTCTCCTGTAGCCATCTTGACTAAAGCAGACATTTTTGTTTAATCACTACATACAGTAACAAGAAAGGGGGAAAACAGAAGAGCATTGTTCCGCACTTTCAAAATACCAGTCCCCTTTCTGGCCTTTTGCGTGCCACAGGAAGAAACTTTATGAACGACAGAAATATAGTTTTAATACAGTGATACAAAAGTCCATTCTCCTTGCTAAAATGTGGCTCCAATTAAAAAAAAAAGTTGTTATAACTTTCCCAGTTACCTGTCAAAATTTTATTAGACTGTTGTTAGGTCATTGAAAATATAGTATTTTAAATAGCTTCTCATAAACATTTAAGCAGCATTTTACTTGTATTCAGTTTTCCTTTTCTGCACTAGGTCTGAGGCTAATAGGGTAAAAATGGGCTTTTAATCTGTTTTATTTATACTTTAAATCTGTATGGAATTTGTCAGACTAGGGGAATGTAGTCATCACCGCATAAGACCCGGTGAGCTTTATGTGAAAAATAAAGTGAGCTTGGAAAAAGGCTGAGAAAGAGCAGAAAAGCAGTTCTGCAAAGCAGGGTTCTTAGTTGAAGCAAAAGACTCTAGAAAAGGGACTTGGGCCCAAACCCAGGACAGTGAGTGCAGATTTAGGAGCAAGACCTCCAGCTTCAGACTGTTTTGAGTTGCCAAAGATCTCTGTCTAGTGGGCTGGTTTTCCTTAGAACTGAAGCATTAGCGGCCCCTGGTGAAAACTGAGCACACCATACGGTGGCCTGGAATTTGGACAGATAATTAAATGAGACACCTTACTCAGGCATTCACAGAGAGGAGGAAGAAGAAAGGTGCGGGTGGGAAGAGCTTTGTAAAGCAGCTTCCCCCCCCCCCCCCCCCCCCGTATTTGATTTCAGCATGCTGGTTTACACAACTAGACAGATCTTCAGAAAGTAAATGGAAGAGGTGTGTGCATTAGTCCGTTTACAGTAGCGTTAGCTGTGATGTGTAACTATGACCGGAGTCTACCAGATTGGTTATCTCACTTAATGACAGCTTCAGGACCCAGACAGTTGTAACTAGACATTGATGTTAAAGCCTCAGTCTTGCATCGTGACATAATGTTAACAGAACCTTGCAACTCACAAAATAAGTTTTATAAAGGAAACTTTTAATCACTTCCTGTAGAAAATTTGAGGTTTCCTTAAGGATTTTTCATTCAACCAGGGGAGGATTTTCAGTTTCAGTGTTTCCCCTTTTAGATCACATGTTGAATTACATGTAAAACTGGAGAGGAGGAGGAGGAAAAGTTAGCCTTGCAATTTTACATCCCCCCCAACCCCTTTTTATGACTTTCCATTTGGGCTGAAAGAAATTGACTTTGGCAAGCAAACCACTAATTGTAAACTGCCTAGTTCCTGTTTTACAATATACTGACTAAAAGTTCCTCTGCATGAAAAGATCTTTATAGGCAAAGTTTGCCTTTTCTAGAGAGGTTGCAAATAGCTGCCTAGTTTCATAGTTTTAAAACCTCCTGACCTGAGCAATTTCTAGATTGTTGTGTTTCTAGTTAATAACTTTATAAGGTGTTAGCTAAAGCTCTTAAATCTTGGCTCAGTCCTTCGGGATAGTAAACAATTCGGTAGTTCCGATCAAATATTTGTACTGACAAAATCAAAAAGCCTAGCAGTTTTTTGTTGGATGGTTATGTTAGGATTAAAATGAATAAATAATGTGATTTACTTTGTGGTGAGAGAATTGTATCAATTATGATTTTCCCTCAAAAACAAAAGTATTTTTAATTACTCTCTTAACTCATCAGAAATCTGCTTTTGGGATGACTACATTCCCAGAATTATACTTGACTGAATCAAAACGTTAGCCCTGACTGCACAAAGGGCTTTTCCAGTCTCCGTGGACTGCTATTGTAAGCACTCAGCTTGAATAATCTAAAAGTTAGTGCCTTTGAACTTGGAATTGAGCAGTTGCTTAAATAGTTGCTTTATCTGGATTCTGAAGCAGAGTTTGATGTGATTTCTCATTGTTTCCAGGTGAAATCCGATGCTACTGTGATGCTGCCCACTGTGTGGCAACTGGTTATATGTGTAAATCTGAGCTCAGTGCCTGCTTCTCTCGACTTCTTGATCCTCAGAACACAAATTCCCCACTCACCCATGGCTGCCTGGACTCTCTTGCAAGCACAGCAGACATCTGCCAAGCCAAACAGGCCCAAAACCACTCTGGCACCACCATGCCCACATTGGAATGCTGTCACGAAGACATGTGCAATTACAGAGGGCTGCACGATGTTCTCTCTCCTCCCAAGGGTGAGGCCTCAGGTAGGGAGAAGCTGTTTCTGAGCAGAATGTCTGCTTGATCTATAGACTTGGGACAGCCACGACTTTGTATGTCTGCTATTGATTTTGTTGTTAATGTAATTAGAGACACCAGAGGGAGCAGCATGGCTGGTTACAAAGATGCATCTCTAGTGAGTAGCTTTTATGTCTGCCTGAGCATTAGATGTCTGTCTGCATAATAAGTTTTGCCTGTTTTTTCAACATTTTGAAGACATTAGAAGGCCATTACATTTCAGTAATGACAGTCTGTAAACAAATGAGTTTGTAAGCTTCTTTGGGTAGTTTTACAGTATTAATTTTCTAAATATCGTTGATTTAATTGTAAGCTTCTTTTTAATGGGATTCCTTGTTTGAAATGGATAGATGATCATGAATATCCCTAGGAGGAATTAACATAGTGTTTGATCATTTTGTCTGTTCTCCTTTAGGACAAGGAAACAGGTATCAGCATGATGGTAGCAGAAACCTCATCACCAAGGTGCAGGAGCTGACTTCTTCCAAAGAGTTGTGGTTCCGGGCAGCAGTCATTGCCGTTCCCATTGCTGGAGGGCTGATTTTAGTGTTGCTCATTATGTTGGCCTTGAGGATGCTTCGAAGTGAAAACAAGAGACTGCAGGATCAGAGGCAACAGATGCTCTCCCGTTTGCACTATAGCTTCCACGGACACCATTCCAAAAAGGGACAGGTTGCAAAGTTAGACTTGGAGTGCATGGTGCCGGTGAGCGGGCACGAGAACTGCTGTCTGACCTGTGATAAGATGAGACAAGCAGACCTCACCAATGAGAAGATTCTCTCGCTCGTTCACTGGGGCATGTACAGTGGGCATGGGAAGCTGGAGTTCGTATGACGGAGTCTTACTGAACCACACTTCTTGAACGCTTGAAGGCCTTTGAGTTCTGCTGGACAGGAGCACTTTATCTGAAGAAAAACAAACTCATTTAATCATCTTTGAGGGACAAAATGACCTCTGCAAACAGAATCTTGGATATTTCTTCTGAAGGATTATTTGCACAGACTTAAATACAGTCAAATGTATTATTTGCTTTAAAATTATAAAAAGCAAAGAGAAGACTATGTACACACTGTCACCAAGGTTATTTGCATCTGAGGGAGCTGGAATTGAGTACCTTAAATAAACTAAGGTGTGCTCTATGTAAGCTTCTACATTTTGAGTTATTGTAAAGATTTAAAAGAAATATATCTATTTTGTCTGAAATTTAGTGATGTCTTTCATAAATTAAAGATGAAGTGGGAAGTGTAAGAAAGTATGTGTTAATTATACAAATGAAGATCTGCTATTGCTCATACGGCCTTGGTTTTCAACTCTAGGATTTGGCTTGATTTTTTTTTTTTTTAAGCAAGACCAAGCTCTTGTTAATTCTTACACACGCCTGTGTAATTTTCTTACAGCGTGGAGAGTTTCTAAATGTGTACTGACCATTATTTAGTGTCTTACCCACATTTCTTGTTAGGATAATTAGTGGGTTTTAGCTTTTATTTAGGAAGGGAATCTTAAACTTATTTATATTAGGTCAGATAGGACTTTCTGAAGTTACATTAGCAGAGGTAATATTTATCAACTTGATCCAGTTGCTCTGGAATATCTTTTTAAATGTGTCTACCTCCAACTCCCCCCTCAAAAAATTAACTAAACTATTTTTTTTGGTTGAGTTAGTTGCTGTCTGCTTTCACTGTTAATTAGTTTATTTTGCCTCAAGTCAAATCAAACATTTGGTACCCACATTAGCCACATAATACTGTACAATGCTCTTAGTTTTCAAATCTTATTCTTTAACAGTGTTGTGTTTTTTTGGTTTTAACTTCTCTCAATTCTTAGAAAGGTTTCTGGTTATGAACGTTATATACCAATTGAAATTTAAGTAACACGGTACTACTAGGTTTCTTCCCCCAAAATGATTCTTTTATTAATATAACCAAATAGAACATTGACTTTAGCTAGCTAAGTAACAATATTTTCCCCTGTAAGTCTTCCTGTCTGGTAACACTGCCAAGCCTGAGTTGAAACCTATGCCATATTTGTGTACTTTGTTATCTTAATGTGAAAATAATTTGCCATGGAGAGTTTTTTCTCAATTCTTTTGTATATTTGAAATTTTTGCTTAAAAATTAACCTATAGCCTGCATATTTGAGTACAGAATTTTCTTTATTCATGTTAAAACAAGACTTTTGCATATTCATTACTAGAATATTTTATAACAAGCATAATTTGGGTACCTTAAGGAGACAGGTACAGTCACCAAATTCATGGAAGAATTCGAGTTGAAATGACTAGTCTAAAATGAGTACCTAGGTTATCTGATAATAGACCACCTGCCCCAAGCAAATTAGGATACGAATAAATACACATTTTAATAAATGATAGTATTTGTATTGTGCTTTTTGAGATCAACAGCTCTCACATGTCATATAATTTGTAAAAGGTATTAAGGTTTATGCGCATCGGTTTTTAAGGAAGCCAAAGAAGTGTAGAACTTAACCATTTACACTTGTTCAGAGAAAATAATTGATCAAAATTGGCAGTTGGTGAAATTCCCACCCACACCTCCAGCTCTGGCTCTCAATCACATTATCATAGTTTTGAAGATCAAAGGGCTTCTTGTTCCTAGGCACCCTCATTCCATGTGTCAGTCTTGTGCAAGCTCAATGGATTCTTTAAGTAGCCAGCCCTTATATCAGTTACTTGTAGTCACGTTTTCTTCCTCTGCTTGCCCTGATACTATTCCCTGTTGACTCCATTTTTTCCAAGTACCAGTTAACTAAGAACTCAAAAATTTTTGAGGAGGTAAAACAGTGAAGGGGTTAAAGTCATATGCTTTGAAAGACTTTGAAATCAGTAAACTCTATCCTCCAGGAGAGGCTTGGGTCTGGCCTAGTTCTCAAATTTAATGGAAGATGAGTGCAAAGTGTCTCCACTTGGTTGTGTATTCCCTGGCCTGCCTCTTGTTCTCCCTACTGTATATTCATGAGGCTGTTTATGGCTCCCTACTGTAGGGTGGTGGCACTGGGCCCAGGGCTTCTCAGACTGAGTTTTGTTGAGGCTCAAGTTCTGGCTATAATGGCTGCCTAATAGGCCCACTTCTCTTTCTACTAACAAATCCTCTGCCTTTGATATCAATCTCTAGCATTTACACATGTCCTCATCATCAGTCTTAAAAGTCAGATGTGTTCAAAACTTGGCCTTTCGATGAAAATACTGCAGGATTCTTAACTCTGAATTTTACTGCATATAGATTTTATTTTTGTTTGCTTGTGGGAGTGTAACAGTTACCAGAAGCAGGAGATAAGGACCAGGCTACCTGATTCAGTAATGTAAGAATGGTGGTGAGGACTAGTTTGTTTTTCCTTTTAGAAATGTTTACTGTTACTTAGAGGTGCTACAAAACCCGACTAACCAGCAACAGCTCTTTTTTTAAAAAACAATTATAGAGATGTGGGGTACAATTCAGGGTTAGGTATATAAACATTGATCATGCAGGTTGAACAGCCCTTTTAATATTGTTAAGGAACTCCCCAAAAAGTGATTTTTCTTTCTAGGCGGAAATTTGCCCAGACTAGAGACAAAATTGCCAAGAGACCAAGATTGCCAAGATGTTTCTGTAACTCTACCCCTTATATTCTACCCCTTTTGAAAAAATTGATCTCTACATGGTTATGTCTTTTATGTTATTTTTCCACCTTATTTTGAATGGCTCAGAGGCTTCCTAGAAATTGACTGGTGTGTCTCTAATTTCTGCTGAACTGATTTTATTAAAAACACTGCACCATAGGGGGTTTGACCTAAAATACCAAACATGTCTGCTTTAGAAAATCACAAAGCTCTCCTCTGAAGCACTCATAAATCTGGTTTCAATATGGGTTGATTATAGGCTAAAAGCTTGAAAGCAGTGGCATCTAGTATCATGACTCTGGAACTGGCCTTTTTGGGGGTCCAGGACAGCTTTTTCCTCTTATAACCTCTAATTGATCCTCTTCTCTGCCTCTTAGCCCAAATAACTTTAAACCTCTAAAGCTGTGTGAATTGGGGTAAATTATATAAGCTCTTTGAATATTCAGTTTTGTTGCCTGTAAAAATGGGGACTATTATAGTACTTTATAGGATTATTGAGAAGAGATATTGTAGTTATTCCTATTAATATACACAGGAGTCTAGGGTGAACTATCCCTACATAATCCTTAAAACTTGAGAACTTTTGCCTATTTATACAGTGGTTGTTTTTACTTGGCTTATTTAATATTTCAGATCTTTGCATATTTGAAGTTTGTAACCCTGTCAGTCACCTGCTGACTGGATTTAGCATTTTTAATATTCTTTTTCAGCTTACGTTTGGGACCTTTGCTAGCTATTAAATGTTTTGTTTTGTAATTGTTTCTTTCTGGAATAACAGAGATAGCTACTGATAAGAACCTTTTAATCTTATGCACCTATTTCGGTTTTTGGTATTTCACAGAATGAAGTTTCCTTAGAGTTTCAGCTGTTCCGAGTGGTTAATCCATCAAGAGACATCAAGAGAGCCAAGCTAGGTGGCAGGCAATGCACCCGTATTGCTTGCATGACTTGTGTCTGGTGCTTTCTGAACAAATGCTGCTATCAATTACAACTCGACCCGTGGGTGCTCCCAAAAAAATACAAATAGTTCCACAACTGGAACTTTGTGAATGCGGAGATAGGGGAGCTAGTTAGTGAAAAGTCATTTAATTTCTCTGGATGAAATTAATTTAGTTACTCTGTGGTTCACAGTTATAGTAGAAAAATTAACTGCTCAGATACCAACTCGTTCTCCTTCTCTTTACCTAATTTTTTTTTTTTTTATTGTAGAGATGAGGTCGTGCCTGCCCAGGTGGGTCTCGAACCCGCAGACTCAGGCAATCCATTCACCTCAGCCTCCCAAAGGCGCGGGATTACAGGCTGAGCCACCGAGCCCGGCTCTCTTTACCTAATTTATTCCATCCACATTCCCTTCAATCTGCTGATTTAAAAAGGCAGACATGGATCATGTGGCATTTGAAATCCCACAAAATAATGAAATTCAACCCTCTCTCAAGTTGTGACAACTCTATTGGGGACAGTTTACAGTCTAAACATGTCCTGTTAATCTGCTAACACTGCACCTTTTTGCAGCATGGAGGGGTAACTCATTTGGCTGCCATTCCAGGAATTTGGAGACAATATCGGGAAGGTGGCAGAGCTGTCGGGAAGGTGGCAGAGCTGAGTTTAACCAGCTGGGGGTTTACTTCTTGCACCAAGGTAGTGATCTTTCAAATGGTCTGCTTTTTAGAATTTCAAAGTATGTATTGCTAAGGAAGGCCTACCAGCCAAACTTCTGCAAACTTTTCTTATTCTTTGAATATAAAATGGGTAACAGGAAAGGCACTGATAAACAATCTTGGGAGATACTTTGGATAAGCAATTGGATAATATCTCAAGGCATTTGTCGTTTCTCAAGACTTTTGAGAGATTCCTTCTATCTCATAGCTAATGGCTAGATAACCTACTAAGGGCTATTTCAAATGGTGTCAGCTGCCTATATCTTGCATATTGGATTGATGTTGGACTTAATCTGAGTAGAACTCAGGAGAGATCAGGTAATAACTATTGCATGCCATATATGCATATATATACATACATACATATATGCCATGCTAATCGAAAAGACTTTGTAATCCCGGAAGAATTTTACATTTGCTAAGTTTCAAGGCAATGCATAAGTAGATGTTGGAACTTGTGAGAAGTCAGTAACTTGTTTTTAGACATGTGAAGACTAAGTTAGTTGTGATGAATTAATAAACTCAGAGACTGTTGTGTAAATTCACTCTGAAAGATCTCACATAACAAACCTAATGGAACAAAAATTGTTTTAGGAGTTAAAACCAAGAGAAGTACAAAAAGCTCTTTATCCCTGGTCTCTTCCCCTTGGAATTTCCCTAGGGAACTGATGAGGACAGTGGAAAAACACCACACTTCTAAAAGCAGTTTCTTACTTTTTAAGTGTTAGAAGTTCACGGTTAAACATTTTTTAGTAAATTTAGCATATATGGTCTTGATATGATAGGCATTAATTCACAGTTGTGTTGGTAAATGAGGGTATTTCTCACCTGGATTTGGGGATTAAACCATGAACTCCCAGTGGAAAGGAGCTGTGATCAATAAACTTTGTACGTTTCCAAACTTGAAAAGAGAGAATTCAGTGAAGGACAAATTAAGGCCTTTTGTCATTAAACATCTGAATTGAGGTTGTCACTAAATAAATAAACGTTGTCTTTTTTGTTTGTTTGTTTCTCCATCCCAACTGATTACAGTTTTATGATTTTTGTTTGGGAAGCCTAAAGAAAAACAAATTGCTAGTTAAGGGAGTGGAGGAGAAAAAAAAACACACATGGGCCTGAAAATTAATGAAGCCTTGCTAAGGTCAAATATCTGTCTACCTTTAAGTTTAGTGCAGTCTCCAAGCTCACTGAAGGATACGATTCTCACCCAGCCGTATATCACAGTTCTCCTTTAAACTTGAGTATTTTAAGATACCCAAAGTTTTCATCAGACAGTGTCTCTCTGAGAGGTTATGAATATGAACAAGCCCCTGAGAGTTTTGTCCTTCAGAAAGGTAAAGAACCTGGAACCCGCAACCTGATTTAATTAGTGTTTCACCCTCAATGGCTTAATAGACCCGACCATACCAGGGCAACTTTGGCAAATTCTATTTTCTTCTCATGGAAATAAAACTCTGCCCAAAGGCTATAATGAAAGCAACAAATGGCTCCCTGCATTTTTCATTCAAGGACATAGCAAAAGTTATAAATTCTCTTCCCTCCACAAACTCTTAGCATCTTCATTAAAAGATTGGCTTTTATTTCAAAACTCAAATGGCCCTTGCATTCATTTAGTTTATAATTTAGATTTTTATATGTGCCTCTTATATTGTACTATGATGTTCTGTTAAGAAAATTACTTATTTTACAGATAACTTTAAATAACCAGAGACACATTTTGAAAAAAGGAGTGTGTGTGTGTGTGTGTGTGTGTGTGTGTGTGTACAGAGGGGAAGACATTCATGAATTATCAATTCTTGTACAGTATTGTTTCTAGTTTTCCATGTTCCTTTTATTTATATATATATCTTCAAATATTATAAATAAATTTATATTTTCAAACCAATGTCAGCATTCTTCCATTGATGTTCTTTCATTTTTATTTTTAAATTAATGTATAATCTGTATACATACTTTGGAGTACATGTACTAATTGAATACATTCATATAATCCATAAAGACCAAATCAGTGTAATTGAGACATCCATCATCTAAAATATTTGTCTTTTCTTATATTAGAAGCATTCGAATTATTCTCTTCTAGTTTTTTTGAAATATACAATAGATTATTGTAAACTATAGTCAACCTATCAAACACTAGGTCTTATTTTTTCCATCAAACTGTATATTTGTACCTACTAATCAACCTCTCCTCATCCCCCTCCAGTGGTGTTTATTAAAAATTGAGTAGGTATGGAAAAGAGAAAGCGTACCTCTTTAAAAACAACACCGTTGTTGACTTTTAAAATTGCAAACTTCTTGGCTGGAATAGGCAAAAATAGTCTCTCTGCCTATCCTGGTGTAGCATTGACCGTGTCTGATGTGTAGCTTGACTCTCCCAGCATTCTTTGCATCTGGCTACCAACTTCACAGGCAGGACAGAGCAAGAAGGTGTGGTTGACTGAGGAAGCTGCCTCAGGGGAATGTCCGGGATTGCTAAATGTCAAGGGTCACTTCCCTGTCCTGACACTTGACTGTGAGACAGGTTATGAGGTACATCTTTCAAGGGCCTGGACTGTGACAATCACTAGTGTCTGTAATAAAACCCAACATCCTTCACCACATCCTTTAACAATGGGAGGTTGTTTGCTGACATTTGTATGCAAATTACGGTGAGTAGCTAACAGGTTGCTTTGAAATGTTCAATTTGCTTATCCCAACCTGGGAAGCCTGACTCTTCTTGGCAGAAGATTTATGGAGCTATTTTTCATGGCTCTCAGCAATGAATTAGGCTCAGCTGGGTCCTCTTATTTTCATTAACTCAAGTGGGGCTTCAGGAGCAGAAGAGCTCTGCTGGTCCCTGGGCTGACTCAGAACCATTACTGAGAACCACTCACAGGTTCTAGGGATCATCGTTCTGCTGGCTGGTGCTGAGACATCTTAACAACAGACAACTGAAAGGATTTAAAACCCCTCTCTTCAGGATATCCATCACATAAATACCTTGTCTGGAAAAAAATAAATTGGCCATTTCCTTTGGCTTTGTCTTCATCCCTATTCTAGGAAAATGCACCTCCTCTCCCCCAGGCCTAAAGAAGGGTCTGCCATCTGAGTCTCTCACTAACTTATGACTTTGTATAACCTTGTGTTAGTCAAAAGCATCTTCTCAACATGCTCACCCTAATGTTTTTACAGTCTGTATATTTACTATGAGTGTGTATGGTTTTAGCTGCCTTAAAGACTTTTTTTTTTTTTTTAAACAGAGACAGGGTCTTGCTATGGTGCCCTGGTCGGTCTCAAATGCATAGCTTCAAACAAGCTTCCCGCCTTGTTCTCCCAAAGTGCTGGGATTACAGGTGTGAGCCACAGCTCCTGGACAGTTTTGGCTTCTGAGAGACTTGAGTTCAAGTTCAGATTGGCCTGTTTGTGACCTTGGGCTAAAGAACCTTTCAGTTCTTTGTAGTGTGACCTTGGGCTAAAGAACCTTTCAGTTTCCCCCCTTACAAAATAGGGATAACAACATGATCAGCACTTTGGGTTGCTGAGAGGATTAAATGAGATAATGCAAATAAAGATTTAGCACAACCCCTAACAAAGTTGTGAATGTTAGCCATTACTACTAAATATTGCTTCTCCAAAACCTTCACAATGCTTGGAAAAGAGACACACAGGGGTCACCAGGCCCACTTTACAGATGAAAAGAGTCAGACTTTGAGTAGATTCAAGGATCCAGTGATGTTTAATCTTTATTTGTGTGTCTTTCTTTAATTTGCTGTAACTTTCCATGATTCTGTTTGCTCAAGACTATAAGTACTTAATTTTGATTTAAAAATCTGGAAACTAGAATATCCCCTGCAGGAAAGTGTTACTTATTAGGAACAGTTATTATGTGCAATATCAGCAAAGAGCAGTTTAACACTCTTCAAAATCAGGAAGGACATGTTATCTGCTCCATGTTACAACAAATGGTTGTTTTGCACATCCTGTTAATGAATACACACCTGTCGAATGTATTCATTTGCTCTGCTGACAGACAGCCAAGCACAGTACATTGCCTAGAGCACCACTGGTATGGGCTCCTGGCATTGCTCGGGGTCTTGCTGCTTGGGACCCAGTTGAAAGGTGGGCCAAGGTCATCCCACAAGAAGTCAAGAGGTGAATGAAAATTTTATTCCAGACCACACCGAGTGGAGTCAGGACTGTTCTCACAAGAATCTGGGCTTCTAATAAATGTGCTGAACTAAAAACACAATACAGCTTTAATAATAGAAGTACAAATCATAAACCCTCCAGTTAGTCATTTATTGTTCCTTATTATGAATGTTGGGACGCATATGCTTCCATGATGTTTGCTATCCTGTAAGTCAGTCTCATGTGCATGTTACTTAAGTTATTGACAAATCTAGGTGTGGGGCTTCCCCAAACCTAGGAATTGATCTGTGTCCTACATTGTTGTCCTTTTTCTTTTCTGTTAGCCAGGTTGGAGTGCAGTGTTGCAATCATAGCTGTTAGCCAGGTTGGAGTGCAGTGGTGCAATCATAGCTCATGACAGATTCGAACTCCTGGGCTCAAGCAATCCTCCCATCTCAACCTCCCAAGTAGCTGGGACTACAGGTGCACACCACCACACCTGGCTAATTTTTAAATTTTTTGTGGAGAGGGAGTCTTGCTATGTTGTCCAGGCTGGTCTCAAGCTCCTGGTCTCCAGTGATCCTCCCACCTGGGTCTCCCAAAGTTTTGGGATTATAGGGGTGAGCCACTACATCTGGCAGTCCAGCATCTTCAAGCAGCCACCAGACACTTCCTGGAGATACTTGCTGCAAGGGACACAGGAAGCTGCTCCAGCACATTCCAGCACATTAGCTGACCTGCTTGTGAACCTTTACACCAATTCTGAGGCTTGCTCTTGATCCCTTTTCTTCTGACTGCTCGGACTGATGACAGCACTCCACACTCGACTCTCTGTCTTGACTTGATGTCTGACCTGTCTGTGGCTCTCCATAGCCTAGGCCTCATCTCAGGTTCTGTCCCAGGAAAATGTGGCTCCATTTTGCTCTGACTTCCTGTCCTTCCTCTCTTTCCATCATGCATTTGGGTTTTGCTTTTCTGTACAACAGTCCCTTTGTCTTGCAATGACTTGATTCGACATAACCTCGTGACTTTGGCTTTAGTTAGGACACTCTCTTGGGCTGACTCTAGTGCCAGAATATCAAGCTTGCAGGCCAATCCTGCCAGGTCTGAGGACTCGTGCCAGCCTGGGCCTGGAGCACAGGGCTTTTGCTCATTTAGGAACAGCCTTGGCCACATACACCAGTCACATTTTAACCCACTTCATGGAGCTGCTCCCAAGACACTTACAACCATACATTTCCTGGTGGCCTTTCCTTACCTGACAGTAATGCAGGGTTGGAGCCTATGGACTTAGGAGTTATGAAGCAAGCTGGGTTCTTGTGGCCAAAGTGGTGGTTGAGGGAAGAGACCATCAACTTAAAGACTGAGGACACACCAGCAATTCCTTTAGCGCTCCCATGGCCCCTGAGCTCTGAGTTTGTCACCACCCTAGAAGGTGACGTCCATTCTTTAAAAATCCTTGCCTGACAGTTTTCACTGAAATCTCATAGAATTGTCCTAATCTTGCTACAAACAGAACCATTCAAATTTGTTTAGAGAAAAGAATTGATCAGAATTGGCAGTTGGTGAAATTTCCACTCTGACTTCCACTCTTTGGTTCTCTAATGAAAAAACATGTAGGTGACATTTCCAGTCTACTCCACTAGGAAAACGGAGGAGCGGATCGCAGGTCTTCTCCCACACTCTCCAGGGGGGTCCCTGAAGGCAGTCGAGGCAGGGTTTCTGCAAGGACAGGTAGACCCCTGAGCCCTACCATGTGCTGCCTGAGATAAGGAAGACTCTTACCAGAGCTTCAGAGTACTGCTCCAACTTGGCACAATACAACGCTAAATTAATGGGGCCAGCTAAGTCTCAGCCTGATGAGGTGCTGTGGACATTCTGGTCAACCCATGCCCTGTGGCAGGCAGCTGGTCAGGCTGGTCAGGCTGGTGGCCACTTGCTAACCTGGCTGGAAGCTCCTCAGGCTGTGAGGAGCTGAGCACTTCTCCCAGCCATGCCTGATGCGGCTGTGCACTCCCAGAGGGCCCACTGGCTTCTACTGAGGAACTTTGTGCCCCAATGCCAGGGCGAGTCCTGAACGGCATCAAGCTAAGGTTGGTGAGAGCAGCACAGAGTTTGCATGACTTTGGCAGTACGTGGACAGGAGTTTCCTTCCTGTGTCTGGATGATTCTTTGTGTAGCCTGTTACACGATGCCTGAAACAAGGTAGGTGATCAATAAAAGTGACCACAGTGACCACTATTTCTCTACCAATATCTCTCTTTTGGCTCTATTCACTACTGTATAAGTATAATGAAGTCAGTTTTTTTTTTGAGTCAGAGTCTCACTCTGTTGCCCAGGCTGGAGTGCAGTGGCACACCCACTGCCACTGCAACCTCAACCTGCTGGACTCAGTTGAGTCCTCCACCTCAGTTTTCCAAGTAGCTGGAACTACAGGCACGCACCACTATGCCCAGCTAAATTTTTATTTATTTATTGTTCAGATGAGGTCTTGCCAAGTTGCCCAGGCTGATCTCAAACCCTTGGGCTCAGGCAAGCCTCTCACTTCGGCCTCCCAAAGTGCTGGGATTATAGGTGTGAGCCACTGCATCCGACCCCCATGTTTTAAAAAAGAAGCAATTTGTCTCAAGAGTCTATACTGATTAGTGAGATTTAAAGAACAACACCACTTTCCAGCTCAATCTTTTTCATTTGCAAAATAGAGACACAAAATAGAATCACCATGTTGTCCTCTTACCTCAAACTCATGTTATAAGGCTTCTGCAGTGCTACGAAGGCCTTCGAGATCCTTGGAAGAGGCATCGTAAAGTAGGAATTACTTTGCTTGTTAGCAAAGGTTTGGGGAAAAAAGGGAATTATTCTCAAAATACTATTTTGAAATAAAGGTAAGCTTTTTCTCATGCATTTCCATATTTTTTCTATACTTTCGGTTCTTGTTACTTTTTAAACATAGGTTTTGAATCATGCCTCTTTTCTCTAGTATTTCTAATTAATCCAATTAAGTCTGCATTAAGAAAAGGGAAACGGTGTACACACAGCTACATGCTTGAGGCCATCTTTCATTTCTCAACCACTAAAACCACTACTTATTTAGAATACTGTTCATAATTGAATTTACATTTACAATAAACCTCAGACTCAGAATTTGGGCAAGGATGGATAGAGAGGAAAGAAAGAAAAGTTCAAGCACTATAATAACAAAAGTGGTAGCCAGATTGTTGTCTACCGCTTGAAATAAACACGCTAATTTTTCTTAGTGTCTCCTGAATAATAACAAAACAAAACATAAAGTTCAACCACAAAATTCTAAAAAACAAAGAACTTTAGAGATAATTCTGCTCAAAAATAACTTTAGCCCTTATACATTTTTCCTACTTAAGACAAATATTACACAACAATGAAATTATCTTTTGTTTTTGAACATTTTCTACAATTAGCTGAAATGTTAAGATGAGTAGCCTGTGTCTTGGTTAGGAACAACAGGAAGGAGGAATTGTGTTTCTTACTAGCTCACACCTAAATGTTTAATACTTAAATGGTGCCTAACTGTTGCACATCTGGGTACTCTTCTGCCTACCTCACAGCTGGTAAACACTGGCTCAGTGACTTATCCAAGGCCCCAGTGAACAGGGCTTGGACCTGGGATATATGCCCAAGATCACATTGTCAGGCCATAGTCTCCATAATGAAGACTAAAAACTTGTGAGAAAAATAATGTCAAGACCACAAAGTTTTGTTTCTAAATGGAAACTTTACAGTGATGTTTTGTCTGAAATAGGGTCTCTACTTTTCAGAAAGACCAAGTATGCCAAACCCAACCACACTATTTCTTCCAAGTTGTACCCCATTTTACCAGTGGGACTGGAAAGGAATTCTCAGCCTAGTTTACTTCTGGGAGGGAACCTGGGGGACCAGAAGAAATTTATTTTCAACTCTCTAGGTTTAATCACTTGAGAAAAGAGTTCATGCTTTTTCAGTGGCTCTGGCATCTATGAGGAAAGGATTTTTATTTTTCTCTCCAATGACTCCCTTACTCTAGAAATGAGAGATCACTGCTGACTTTGTTTTTCTCTTATAAGAGACAAGCGAAGGGAAAAACACACACACAATCTCATATTCTCTTATTCTTGTTAACTTACTTATAGCTATCTCTTATTTCCTTACAAATCATCCTTCTAAGCAAGAGAAGCAGAAATCAATAGATTCTATGAACTTTTGTGGTTTATATTAGTGAACCTCTCTGAAAGACTTTTCTTCTTCAAAGTGAGTAGTTTTGTTTTGTTTTGTTTTGTTTGAAACATATAGAATTACCTGTAGGAAAAAAATGATGTATTGATTTTACTCTTTTAGTAGGCTGACTTTTAAATTTTTTTTCTAAGAACAGGCAATTCTGTTGCAATTTCAGTGACTAGAATCAGTATATTTTCTAAAGCTAGAAAATGTCAAACTTCATGTACATTGTATTTCTAAAGCCTCAGCAACACTCAGAAACTATAATTATATCCTGACAGTGTCTTATTCACAAAAGAGACTCAGACAACTTCCTTCACAGTCATGCTTTGACAACTCATTCACTTTATCCATAACACTATCTTAAAAGAATTTCCTTTCAGAAAACAGTCAATGAGGGAAACACAAGGGGAATTTTCTGCATGATTGAATTCATGGAAGAATAGCATTCTATTACCAAAAATAATCAGCCAGCCCAGAGACATTCAGCTTCTCACTGACCAGTGAATATTTGATATTTCAAAACTGCAGTAAGCAGTATAATGGGAATTGTCAGGCACTGATACAATGCTAGAATTAGAGAGTTAAGACATCAGGTTACATGGAATGCTCAACTTGAGTCTAGCATACAAAGGGTTAAAAGTGGCTAGCCTATACAGGTCAATGTTTAACTTTTCCAAGTTTTGCTTAAATAAAATACATGAGAGAAACCAAGAGGATTTGAGAGAGAGAGAGAGAGAGAGAATGGAGAAAGAATATTCTGGGTCAATTAAATCAACACATTAAAAGGTGCTCTGACAGAGTATTAGAATAAAGTTTTAACAATTCTCAGGAAGTCTTCATGAGTACACATGCCTGAGTCATCTCGATTTTCTGTATTTTATGGTTGTATATATGCCCAGAGAGAGAGATGAAATGAAAACAAGTAAAAAGAATGAGAGAGGGGGGAAAGAAAACATAAAGGAATATTAGAAGAGTAGGAGGAAATTAGATTTTTTTCTTGGGCGTGGAAAAGGGAAACAAATGGAACAAGTTAACATTTAATACAAACAGCTCCAGGGTCACATGGGAGTTCCAAGCAGCTGCTAAATCTGGTACCAGGATCCTTTAGAGCTCAGACCACAGCATAAAGAAGGGGCAGCATCGCAGGTGAGCACTTGCTCCCAGAATCTGTGCTGATTTGAGACAAAGTTAGATTCTGGCCCTCTCTTAAAATGTTGGTTCTTCAGCATTTGTAATAGCTTTTTCCACGCTGTTCTCGGATAAGGTGACTATTTCACAAATTGTTTTGTACTGGTTAATGACACATGCAAAAATTTAGAGGAAGCATTTAGATACTTTTTAGCAATTTGATGGAGTGATTTTATGTCTGTAGAATTCAATAGTTTTTATTTAATGGGACTTCATTTTGTATCTTTTTATTTTAAATTCCATTTCTGTTAGCAATTAATTTTTGTTGCATTTTACAAAACATCAGTCTGTGATAGACTGGGGAAAAAAAAAAAACTGGTCTTCTATCATAAATATGTTGAGAAGCCCTTCTCTGGAGAACCAGGAAGTTGTGCTTCCCAAACGTGGATGACCAAACATTTTTCATCCTGAAGACAGTGGTCAGAGCCAAGGGCCTTTAGTCAGTGGCATTCTTTAAGCAACGGTTCTCCAACTCATTTGTATTGGGACCCCCACACGCTTTCAAAAACTCAATTTCCAATAGTTCATTGCTAGCACAGTGCATAAAAAATGCAATTGGTTTAAAAAAATTTTTTTTTGAATCCTGTGAGCTGCTAAACTCATAGAATTGATCTAGTAGGTTTTTTGTAGATTTTTTGTGGTCAGTCATATCACCTGCTTTTTAAAAAATTTTCTTTATTTTACTTAATTTTCCTGATCAGGGCCTCCATTATGTGCTGAATAGAAGTGGTGGAGCTGGGCTCCGTGTATCAGCCTGTAATCCTGCGCCTTTGGGAGGCTGAGGTGAGTGGATTGCCTGAGCCCGCGGGTTCGAGACCCACCTGGGCAGGCGAGACCTCATCTCTACAATAAAATCAAAAAATTAGCCGGGCGTGGTAGCACGTGCCTGTAATTCCTGCTACTTGGAAGGCTGAGGCGGAAGGCTCGCTGGAGGCCAGCAGGTCGAGGCTGCGGTGGCCGGGAGCGGCCACTGCACTCCAGTCTGGGTGACAGAGTGAGGCTCCAACTAAAAAAAAAAAGAAAGAAAAAAAAAAAAGTGGTGGAAGCAGACATTCTTGCCTTGTTTCCATCCTTAGAAAGAAACTTGTAGATTTTCACCATTAAATGTGACCATAACTGTAACTGTAACTTTTGAAGAATGCACTTCATAGACTGAGAAAGGTTTCTGTAATTCCTAAATTGCAAAGAGTTTTTTTTTTGTTTGTTTGTTTGTTTTTAGCTTGAATGGATAAAGAAAATTCTGTCGCCGGGCTCGGTGACTCAGCCTGTAATCCTGCGCTTCGGGTGGCCGAGGTGAGTGGATTGCCTGAGCCTGAGGGTTCAAGACTCGCCTGGACAACTTGGTGAGACCTCATCTCTACAATAAATCAAAAAATTAGCCGGGTATGGTAGCACGCCTGTAGTTCCGGCTACTCAGAAGGCTGAGGCAGAAGGATCGCCGGAGCAGAGAAGGTCGAGGCTGCGGTGGCCGGGAGCTGCCACTGCACTCCAGTCTGGGCGACAGAGGGAGACTCCAACTCCAAAAAAAGAAAAAAGAAAAAGAAAATTCTGTCAAAGACTTTCTCTGCATCTATAGAGATAGTCATTTGATTTTTCTTTTCCAGTCTGTTGATATGATGGATTGCATTGATTTTCAAAAGTTCAATTAGCCTTGCGTGCTCAGAATAAACCTCTCTTAGTCAAAGGCATTATTATTTTTATATATTACTTGATTAAGTTTGTTGCTATTTTGTTGAAGATTTTTCACTCATGTCTATAAGGTATATATGTTTGTAGTTATCTTTTCTTGTAGTGTTTTTGCATAGTTTTGGTATCAGGGTAATGCTGACCTCAGAGAATGAGTTGCAAAGTGCTGTTCCGTCTTCTACACTATGGAAGAATTTGTGTAGGATTGGTATTATTTCTTTTTTTAAAATGTTCTGTTCCTCCTAGGCAACATAGCAAGACCTCATCTCTATTTAAAAAACAAAAATTAGCCAAATGTGGTGGTGCATTCTTGTAGTCCCAATTACTTTGGAGACTGAGGCAAAAGGATCCTGTGAGCCCGGGAGGTCAAGGCTACAGTGAGTTGTGATTGTGCCACTGCCCTATAGTGTGAGTGATAGAGTGAGGCCCCAACTCAAAAACAAAAATGTTCTGTAAAGTGTTTCAAGTGAAGCAATTTGAGCTTGGAGTTTCCTTTATTGGATGGATTTAAACGATAAATTCAATTGCTTTAATAGATACAGGATTATTCATGTTACCTCTTTCTTTTTGAATGAGCTTTAGAAGTTAGTGTCTTTCAAAAAATTGTCCATTTCATGCAAATTCTTGAATTTATGGGCATAGAGTTACTTATAATATTGCTTTATTACTCCTTGAAAACTTGTAGGTTCTATGGTGAAGTCCCTCTTTCATTCCTGATGTTAGTAATCTGTACCTTCACTCTTGTTTCTTTCGTCTTACTAGAAGTTTGCAATTTAATTGATTGTTTAAAAACAGCTTTTGCTCTATTGATTTTTCTATGATTTTTCTATTTTGTATTTCATTGATTCTCATATCTTTATTATGTCTTTCCTTCTGCTTGCTTTGGATTTAATTTGCTCCTCATTTTTTTAAGTAGAAACTTATAAAATTGATTTAAGACTTATGTCTCATCTAATTTAAACATTAAATGCTATAAACTTCTACTTTAGCTGCATGTCCTAAAATTTGATGTTGTGTTGTTATTTCTATTTAATGCAAACCGTTCTCTAATTTTCCTTTTGATTTCTTCATTGATTTATAGGTTCATAGATTTTGTTTGTTTGTTTAGAGATGGAGTCTCAGTCTATTACTCAGGTTGAAGTACAGAGGCTCGATCACTGCAGCCTCAAACTCGCAAACTCAAGTCAATACTCCGGCCTCAGTATCTGGGACCATTGAGGGCACCACCACACCCAGCTAATTTTTAAATTTTTTGTAGAGATGGGGTCTTGCTATAATGCACAGGCTGATCGCAAACTCCTGGCCTCAGGTGATTCTCCTTCCTCAGCCTCCCAAAGTGCTGAGATTGCATGTGTGAGCCATCATGCCTGATTGATTCCTGGATTATTTAGAAGTACGTTGTTTAATTTCCAAATATTTGGCGATTTTCCAGATATATTGAATTTTAGTCTAATTTTATTTTGGCCAGAGTACATATTTTGTATAATTTTATTTTTAAAAATTGGCTAAAATTTGTTTTATGGCCCAGAATATATTCTACTTAGCAAATGTTGTGTGTAAACTTGAAAATAATGTATGTTCTGCTATTTTTATTTTTTATTAGTTTATTTATTTTAAAGATGTGGAGGTACAATTCAGGATTAGGTAGATAAGTGGTCATTGTACAGATAAACTTTGGGTCTGCCTTTGGTCCCCACTTCACCTGGTTTGAGATCAGGTACCCTTATTGATGTTATGTGCTCCCCCATCCCCTGGCAGTTTCCCTCTACTGCCAATCCCTTTTTTATAGTATTATGATAATCATTCAGCGTCCACTTATGAGCGAGAATATGTGGTACTCAGTTCTTTGTTTCTGTGATAGATCACTGAATTTTATTGACTCTAAATTTATCCAAATTCCTGCGAAGTTCATAATTTTATCCTTCTTTATGGCTGCATGGTATTCCATTGTGTATATGCACCACATTTTAAAAATCCAGTCCACTTTCTATGGGCAGCACGATTGGTTCCATGCTTTTGTTACTGTGAATAGTGCTGCAATAAACATGCGTGTGCAGGTATCTTTTTTATAAAATTATTTCAGTTTCTCAGGGTTTATTCCCAGAAGTGGGATAGCTGGGTTGTATGGACTGTTGAATTTAGATCTTTTAGGAATTGCCACACTGTTTTCTACAGAGATTGTACTAGTTTGCATTCCTACCAACAGTGTAGAAGCATTCCCTTTTCCCCGCATCCTCTCCAGCATCTGTTGTTTTTTGATTTATTGATTATGGTCATACTAACTGGAGTTAGGTGATATCTCAGTGTAGTTTTAATTTTTAAAATGTTAAATAGGTGGAGTGGAGTCGGTTGATAGTGTTGCTCAGGGCTATCCTTTTTGATTTTCGGCCTATTTAGTCTATTTAGTTAATTCCATGGAGAAGAGTGTTGATGTCACCAACTATAATTAGATTTGTCTATTTTCCTTTTCAAGTCTGTCAGTTTTCTCCTCATATATATATTGAAGTTTCATTATTAAGTGTATACCCACTTGGGATTGTAATATCTTCTTTGATAATTAACCCCTTTATCATTACATAACAACCCAGTTTA
Source organism: Carlito syrichta (assembly GCF_000164805.1). Classification (NCBI taxonomy): domain Eukaryota; kingdom Metazoa; phylum Chordata; class Mammalia; order Primates; family Tarsiidae; genus Carlito; species Carlito syrichta. The sequence continues at coordinate 849,879 of NW_007260288.1, read as the reverse complement.
ATGCCGGTAATAGTTTTTGTTCTGAAGTGTACTTTATCTGATATTAATATAGCTACTCCAGCTTTCTTTTAACTAGTATTTACATGATGTATCTTTTTCCATCCTTTTATTTTTATATGTCTTTATATTTAAAATAGGCTTCTTTTAGGCAGCATACAAATGGATTTTTCTTTAAAACACAAATCCAACCTGACAATCTGTCTTTTAATTGGTATGTTTAAATATGATACATTTAGAGGAGTTATTGATATAGTTGGACTAAAGCCTATTATTCTTCTAGATGCTTTCTATTCAGCCTTTTTTTTCCCCCTCTTTTTCCTTTTTTTGGACTAGTTGATTTTTTAATTGTTTTACTGTATCTCTACCACTGGCTTATTATTTATGCCCTAATTTTTTTTTTTTTTTTTTTTTTTAGTTGGAGTCTCACTCGGTCACCCAGACTGGAGTGCAGTGGCTGCTCCTGGCCACCGCAGCCTCGACCTGCTAGGCTCCGGCGATCCTTCCGCTTCAGCCTTCCAAGTAGCTGGAACTACAGGCGTGCGCTACCACACCCGGCTGATTTTTTGATTTATTGTAGAGATGAGGTCTCGCTGCCCAGACGGGTCTTGAACCCGCGGGCTCAGGCAATCCACTCACCTCAGCCTCCCAAAGGCGCGGGATTACAGGCTGAGCCACCGAGCCCGGCTATGCCCTAATTTTTTAAGTGGTTGCTATAGAGTACTTATTTAGGTACGATTTACTGTCAAATAATACGCTGCTTAATAAGTAGCATAAGAATATTACAGTTGTGTACTTCCAATTCCTTCTTTTATGCTATTGGTATGCATTTTTCGCTTTAAATATTCTATACACATGCAATACACTACTAATATTTTTCTTCAAATAGTTTATTTTAGAGATATTAAAAGTAGAAGAAAAATAAATTTTAAACTTTCCTTTATTTACATATGCCACTTCCAGTTTTTGTCATTTCTGCGTTTCTGTTTGTATCATTTGTTTCTGTGTGAAGAACTACAACATTTTTGTAATGCAGGCGTGCTGGCACTGAATCCTCTAAGGTTTTTGCTTTATTCAAAAATATTTTGTCTTTATTTTTAAAGGAGTTTTTGTTGGTATAGAATTCTGGGCTAACCATTTTTTTTTTCCCTTCAGTTCTTTAAAGATGTCACCTCACAGTCTTTGACTTGGATCATTTCTGAAAAGGTCTGCTATATTATCTTCATTTTACTTTAAGTAATGTGTCTTATTCTCTGACTCTGTTGAACACTTTTTATTTTTGTCTTTGTCATTGATTTTTAGCAGGTAGAATATGATGTGTCTATATGTCATTTTTTTCAAATATTAATTCTATTTGGTATTCTCTGAGTTTTCTTAAACATTTGGCTTGTTGTCTTTTTTTGTTTTTTTGAATCCAGGCCTCGATCTTCTCTATTATTTTTGTCCATTCTTTCTCTTCTCTTTCTGGGTCACTAATTAAACAGATCTTAAACCATTTGATACTATCTAACTGCTCTTTGATGCTTTGATCTTTTTGTTTTCCACTTTTTCCCCTCCTTTTTGTGTTTCATAATTTAAGTTCATCAATTCTTTCCTTAGCTTTACTGATTCTACTGATGTGTCATTGAAGGTATTATTTCTGTTACTGTGTTTTTCATTTCTTGTATTTCCATCTGATTTTTTTCATGTATTTTCGCCTCTGTTGGAATTATTCATCTTGCTCTACTTGTTGTCTATCTTTCTCACTAAAGCCTTTAATATAGTAATGAGAGCTACTTTAAATGTACTTTCTGAAATCTCTAATACCTGTTTCATAGTTGAAGATTCACAACTTTTGATAGTGTTTTTTGTTTTTTTTGTCTTCTTTGTATACCTAGTAGTTTTTTGTTTTCTGGTTTTTTTTGAAAGCCAAAACTCTTGTTTGTTATAGCAGATGTTGAGGTAAATGGATTTTCTGAATGGAAATAATAATCTTTTTCAGTTTGGTCTTTAGTGTATATTCTCAGGAGTTGAGTCAATGAGGTCAGAAGCTGACATTGGTCTAGATTTTATTTTTGCTAGGGTTACTCTTTGTGCACTGCAGGCTTCAATTTACTCTAGGTTTTTTTCTGTTTAGGGTGGGGACTGGTTTGTCAGAAAGTTTTTCCCAGTGTCTATTCCACCCTCAGCTTTAGGGTTTTCCTTTGTTCTTTTACCTTAAACAAGGTCTCTCCCATACTCTTGTTTCTCTCCATCAGTAGACTCCAGCTACTTATTACTTGATGATCATTAATTTGGAGATAGGATGTGAGGGCATTCTCTGTTGTTCTGACTCAGCTTATATCTTAGGCAGGTGCTGTGTACCTGGATCTTGGGGGTGGAGCCTTCTCATTATCTTACCCTTACATTCACCAATGGTAGGGGATCTCTAATACTCTGAACCCAAGTTATTTTTATATTTATTTTGGACAGGAATTTTTTTTTCTTTTTCATTTCTCTCACTTCAATGGGTCTTGATGGAGTTTTGTGTCCTTCCTGCCACAGCTTAAGCTTCTGTTGCTACTTTTCTCTTTCCCCAGGCCCATACCATTAAGAAGGTTTACCCACTCTTGTCCTGCCCCCAGTCTTGCCTGTGAGTACCAATGAAGTCCATGGAGAAGAGCCTATGAGGGGTACAAAGTCCCTTGTGTTTAGGGTCCTAGGAATTCTGTATCTTCACACTAATCCATATTCAGCCTTTAGCAATTTATTAAACACTTTAGTTATATTCTCCTCAACAGCCTATCTGGTATCTGGCGACATCTATCACAAGTAATGAAGTTCTCATCTGCTCTCTTCCCTTGGAGACTTCTTTTTTTCCCCTTAGATTTCAGGTTAGTTAGTTGCCCTGAAACCTCAGCTTTCTGTAAATTCAAAAAAGTTTGCAAATTTGCAAATTGCCTGACATTCATTGTAGTTGTTGTCAGTGTGGGATCTATGCTCCTTCCAGCTTTCTATATCCTACATGTGTTTGAAAAGGATTAAAGACAAAAAAGAGCTTTAATTCTTGTGAGTTTATCTGAGGTATTTATCATATTTAAAATTTAAATGGGAAATTTTTTTAAAATATTAACTTATTTTAAAATGGCAGTATTAGGCCTACCATATGTTAATATAAATATCTTATTTTAATGAAAAGTAACCACATTTTCCAAAATAAAAAATTAATGAGAAGCATAGTAGTGTTATATATTTTTGAAATCTCTTTAGTGTATGGCTTAATAAAGAATGGCTATATTTTCATATTTATTTCTGCTTTTGATCTGTTGCAACATCACATCATGTAGCCTCTGGAATATTCCAGTGTACACTGGTGAGAAATGAGTGAAAAAGACAAACAATATTGTATTACAATCCCAAGAAGTGTCTGGGGACTTGTAGCTTCCCCAGATCAGATCTACTTTGAGAACCTCTACTTTGTAACATCTGCTCACACATCAATAGAAAGCATACCCAATCATTAAGCAAAGCTTCAATATCCTTCAGTAGATGTGTATTTGTTTACAAACGACACATATGACTACCATTCATCTGTATATTGCATATACGAGGGATGCAATTTCTTGTTGGCACACTAAAAAATAAAATAAAATGAAAATCATAATGTTCCCTTCCTATCATTCTGTGTACCCTGGTTCCTAATTTGGAGATCAGAGCTTCAAGATAGCAGCAGGAGACCCTGAAGTCTTGTTCTCTGGGAACCTTTGTCCCGGGGCTTAGTGAGACTCATGCCTAACACAGGCAGTGACGTGAAGTGGGCAGTGAAGAGCAAGATCAAGGGATAAACTCAATGTTGTACCAGGAAGCAGGAGTCCGGTGTGGTGCCAATGGCAGGTTCAGGAGACCACATGGGAGCAATGTACCCTAAAGATAACATAGTCTGTGAGGCTTATCCTGGCAATGTAAAGAGAAGTTACTGGGAATGATTCTTAATCTTATAGACAATCAGAGACCTTAAGATACCACTTCAAGGTGTTTAATGAGAGAATTCCGGTAAAGAATAACCATAATCTGAGTTTCATGTGTAACGATACCAAATTCGTTGTGCCTCAATCAGATTCCTCCAAAATGGGGGTATTAGGTTTGTTTTCCTCCCTTCTGGTCCTGGTGTAGGGCACTGGGTACTGGATTCTGGGGGTGACTAGACTATTCCTTAGCTATCTATGTGCTTTCAATCCTTTCCTAGCTGGATGTAAGAATATAGTTTGTGTTTACCCGGTTTTCAAGGGTAACATTAGAGCCCCATAGCTTATGAGTGTATTGTTGAGTAACGTATTACTCCAAAATTTAGCAACTTAAGAAAACAAATGTTTGCTTTCTCTCAATTTCTGCAGATCAAAAATAATGAGTGCAGCTTAGCTGGGTGTCTGTGGTTCAGAGTCTGTCATAGGTCAGCAGCCAAAGTGCTGGCCAGTGCTGCAGGGATCTAAGACTCAACTTGGGGAGGATCTGCTTCTAAGCTCATTCACATGGCTTTTGGCTAAAGCACATCAGTTCCTTGCCACGTTAGCAGCTCACAAGGCAGTGGGCTTCCCTTGGAGCAAACCCACAGGAGAACGAAGGAGGATGCCTGTGACAGAAGCCACCATCTTTTTACAACCTAATCTAGGAAACGATACCCCACCACTTTTGTTGTACTCTGTTAGAAGTACATCACTAGATCCAGTCCACACTCAAGGGGAGGGGATTATACAAGGAATCATATATCAGGAGGCAGCCATCCCAGGGGCATCCTGAAGGCTGCCCACCACAAGGAGCAAAGAGCAGATTCATTTTGTCCTCTTGGTTACCAACATGTTTTGCTTTATCTCTATCGTTTGTCTCCTAGAACAAAAACTCCATGAAGATGGAACTATGTCTGATTCGATCACCCCTGTGGTCACTCCGGGACCTACAAAAGCATGTGGGATGAGGACTATAGTACTCCATAAATCAATATTTGTTAAATAAATATATAGATCTCATTGGTTGATGGTAAGGGAAGACTCAGTATGGAGTTTCTCAGTCCTTCTGTGCATCTTGTTTTACTTCTTAACAGTTATCATCTATGGCTTACAGGATGAAGGGCAAAGGAGACTGCTATTTTAAATTCATCCTGACTCTAAGCTTTACAATTTTTCTCAGGGCAGATTAATTATCTGGTGCTTTAACGCTTTAGGTAAGTGAGAGATCAATAGTATCTGTCCAATGGCCACATGAGAAGATGCTCAATATCACTAGCCCTTAGGGAAATGCAAATTAAATTACAGGAGAAATCACCGTACACCTATTAGGATGGCTAATGTTAAAAAATAACAAAAAACCTGGCATATGACAAATGTTAGAGAGAAGGTAGAGAACTTAGAACCCTAGTGCATAGCTGATAGGAAAGTACAACAGTACAGCTGCTGTAGAAAACAGTTTGGTGGTTCCTCAAAAAGCTAAAAATAGAATTACCACAGTCAGCAATTTTACTCTAGGTATATACCAAAATAATTGAAAGCAGGAACTCAAACAGATATTTGTGCATCAATGTTCATAGCAGCATTTTTTACAATAGACAAAAGATGGAAACAACGCAGTGTCCACTAAACAGATGAATGAATAAGCAATATGTAGAACATACATACAGTAATTCTGATATGTACTACAACATGGAAGGATCTTGAAAATGTTATGCCGAGTAAAACAAGTCAGACATAAATTGACAAATATCATATGATTCCACTTACATAATGGAATGGGAGAATTTACAAAAGCAGAAGTATAATAGAGGTTACCACGGACTGGAGGAAGGGAAATAGGGAGTAATTGTTTAATGGGTACAGAGTTTCAGTTTGGGATGATGAAAAAATTCTGGAGATGGACAGTGATAATAGTTGCACAACGTTAATGTACTTAATGCCACTAATTGTACATTTAAAAGTGGTTAAAATGGCACATTTTATGCTACATGTACATATATATATTTATATATATATATAAATTTTTTTTTTTTGAAAGCAGGATTTATTGAGAGGACAGAAAAGCTTCCACAGTGGGAGGGGACCTGAAGGGGTTTCCCTACATGTGTATTTTTTAAAAGTTTATAAAAGAGACATTTGGGGGGGAAAAGCGTTCATAGAACTGTTTCTTTATCTGGAGGACATCGTCTCACAGGATTGTCTCTATGTCATAAAAAGGATGAAATTAATGCACTTTTTCCAGTCTTCCTCTGCTCTTGGAGTTTCCACAGTTTCTCAATATTTCTTTTATTCTATCAGTCTTCTTTGATTTTCCATCAGTTGAACATAAACATGTGTTATGAACACAGGTGAAGGTGAAAGGAAAGAAATTAATGTCTTTCATGCACCAGTGAAAAATCCTGTGACTGTCTATGTCTATCAGAAAGGGATAATTTCCTCTCTTTTTATCTTTAGGTCTTTCTCCCTTGGAAGCTGTAATCTATGTTCTTCTTAGTTCACATCAAATAATTCCTGAGCAATCATCTCATCTTCACAGGATTTATCATATCTTTGATTTGGAGGCCAGGAACCTGAGACCTCAGAGGTCCCATAGAAGGAGGTGGAAACAAGACCAGGATGGGCAGGGTCCATGGGTACTATCAGCAGCACATATGTTCCTTGAGTGAGGTGACCAGTAATCTAGAGCTGGGTCCATTTGTCCTGATCTGAACTGGTGTTGTTGCTGAGAGGACAGGGCCTAGAATACAGGCATGTGGCTGGCAGTGTCTTGGCGCGGTGTGGTCATACCATTCTGACCAGGAGTTCAGCCAGTGCTACATGGGCAAGAATCACGTAGCCCTTATTGAGAAAAAATTAACAAGTGCTACGTGGGGCTTTTGGCTTAGGCCTTTTGTTAGATATCCAGTCTTTTAGAGGAAATGGACAACTAACTTGAACCTGAGGGACACAGTCACTTGGGCACAGTTGACTGCTTTAGGGCATACTTGCTTATAAACATCCCCTAGGTCATGAATGCAAAATAATTTCCAGATTCTAACTGTTGCTTGATGTGCTCTGAAGAACAACCTCATTCTGTTCAAGCCTGGTTCAAGGAAAGCGAGAGGGCAGTCCTGGTTACTCTGGGTAAAGCAGGGACTGACAGAATGGGACACAAACATGCTGTGGATCCAGTTAGTGTCACACAACATTACCTGTTTCAGGAGAGAGGTTACAAATTCCCAGCATATTTAAACTTCTTTTTTGAGCTAGTTTAATGAGTTTATCAGTAACTTCTAAGATACGTGGTTGACATTTGGTGAAGGTCTATGGTGATTCTTCTCCAAGGCATATTGTCCCTTCTTGTACAAGTTTCACATCAGCATTTTGATGAGTGTGGCTTTAGACATGGGTGATTTTACTTACAGTTCTGACTTTGGTCTTGTTCTTAGATGCCTTGTGTCTCTCTCAGAGAAGCCATGTTTATGTGTTCAACTTTGGATTTCTGTGAACATGAAGGAAACTCCAGGGATTTTGGGTTTGCTTTTGCTTCTTTTGACTGATGTCCTTCCAACTGACTTTACTCAATCTGTTCCTGCAAAACCGGATTTTAACAAAGGCATGATCTTATTCTTCAAATTCACAAATGTCACTAACCATTGTTTCCTCTCTTCTGTACATCTGGATGCTCTATATGGTGTTCTAGGACCCAACGTGCTGTGTGAGTCAGAGAGGTCAAGTTGCCTCTTTTTTCATGCAGGAAGCGTACCCTGTCCTGAAATAAAGACGTTCTACACTTGCGACCGTGGATCAATTCTTCTTGCTATGTGAGCTGCTCCAGAAGTTTCCTTTCCTCTAGAAACAAGACATCATTTTGGACGGGGATCTGGTTGCAGAATACCTTTTCCTTCTCCAGTTGTTGTCACATTTAAACAATTTTTGATAAAGATTCACCCCAGAGAAAGAAACCAGGATGTCTTCCTGTGGGTGAGGGGTACTACCACAGCACCTTTAAAGCCTGCCTCACTCGCTGGGAGGGGGTGTCACGGGGCTTCATCTTCCCTTCTGTGAGACCCCAGGATTCTCCTACATGAATGCCTACCTCAGGCAAGAAGACCAAAAAAAAAAAAAAAAATTTCAAAGCAAACAAACAAAAAACCCTACAATCTTCAAAACACAGCCAGTAAAACCAGTCTCTCACTTTCAGTACCAAAGTCAGAAAAGAAAGATATTCAGGCACAAGTTCATCCTCCCCAGTGGCCCAAGGCCTCAGGACAACTGAGAAAAGAAAAATTCGCAAAAAGGAAAAGAAATCAGACTGTTGACTATGAGCTTGAAGGGAAGGGAGCTGTCTTCTTCCTTTTTGCAAGCCTAGGATTGAAAAAACAGTGTCTTGGGAATAAATTATTCATCACTGGAACTGACAGAGTGGAGGCAGTTTGGGGAAAGAGAGAGAGCAAAGCCAGATGCCTCCACGCAAATAATAAAATGTTAATAAAATACGTTCTCCCGTGCTATCATCTAAATGGGGAATGAAAAAGGATCCGGGGATAAGACAAACCCCTGAAGGGATTAGGAGAAATTAACGCTGATGTTTTCCACTAAAGTAGTCACAAGCAGAAGGTGTGTAGGATGCATCTCGTCCCTGGGATTCCACTGGGCTTCCAGACAAGGAGGATCTGGTTCACAGCCACTACCAAGACAAATAATTAGGTTACAGCTATTGGGGGTGCTGTAGGGACTTCCCAAAAGAGTTTGCATTCATCAGATTATACAGCTATGTGGGGCCAGAGGTAATCTAGTTTAGTGACCTTTCTGACAGTCCCAGAGTAGAACTAGCCCCAGGTTACACTGCTACTTAATGGGATTGTTGGGACTAGTACTCAATTATGCTTCCTTTCAGTCCCAGCTGTTACTTTCTAGCTGTGTGCCTTTGGAAAAGTCATCTAGCCTCTCTGAGGCTCTGTTTCATAATCTGTGAAACATGGACAATAATAGCACTTACATGAAAAGATTGTGGTAGGATTAAATGAGTTAATACATGCTTAGAACAGTGCCTGGCACATAGTAAGAATTAAATACATGCTAAATATTATTGGCTATTATTCCTTTTAAGGGTGACATAATTAAAACAAAAAGACAGATGCTCTTCTCATTTGCCATAGTTGAAAACAACCAGTTGGGATGAAAATGGTAGGTGGCAAGGCTAAGTCCTTTTGACTCCAAATCCTGGCCAGCCAGGATGCTAGGTGAGGGTGAGCCTCTCGCTCACCATCAGGGGCCCTCTGATTCCAGGCAGGTAGACTTTGAGGAAGCATGGATCTGGCTCTTTGTTTGGTAGAGTCTCAGAGGGAGGTGAAGCATAGCACTCTGGTTTGGTTCAGGGTTGCCTGACTTGACGAGGGGCAAATCCCTGGCTGGAACAAGAGAGCTCAGCTGGGGCTGTGTGTTCTCCAATCCCAGAAACTCTGCTGGCTCTTGCCTCCACTACCCGTCCACTAACGTCTGATCTTTTGAAACTGTACCTTTAAATAAGACATGGAATCTCTATTCATAACAATGCTGGAGCAAGAGCTAGCATTTTGTCTGTTTGCAGTTATTGTTTAGTGTGAATAGGTTCTACTCTTTCTCGAAAGTGAGTTTTAGTGGGGGTGGAAGATAGAAGAAGGCATTAAAGTCCAGTGGGTGTTGGAGAACATGTCATGGGGAAAAAAAGGCCCAGAAATCAAGGGCAACTGTGCTGGAAGATGGCAGCTTCTTCACACTTCTGTCTAGTGCAGGAACCATTGGAAACCAAAGTATAAGACAATCTCGTGGCAGCAGCTGAACTGTTTTGGGTGCTTCAACAGCCATGGGTGTATGCATGACTTCCACACCCATGAGCCTGGTGCATCTGTAAAAGCTTCTCTCAAACCAAATTGCCACTTGAATAACTGACCTTCCCCACATCCTCTGCTTGAGGTGATTTGTCAAATGAGATAATTCACAGGAGAAGAATTCTATGACATGTAAGGCATTAGAAAAAGCTTTCGGTAATACCATGGTGATAATGGGTATTTTTCATAAGAGGCATGCATGTGGCCTGTCTGGTTACTGAGCTACCTGTTCAAGGGACAAGGAATGAAATAGCCACATATCTCAGGATGGGGTCGGAGGCAGGGTGGGTGGTGGTAATCAGGGCTTTGTGTGAGGGGGCAGAAATCTCGGTAGCCCAGCCATGTTGCCTTTGGAAAGAGCATTATAAAATTTTAGTTTCTTTACCAACAAATCAATGAATCAATGAGAGGGTATCTTCTCTAAACGGCTGCACACTGGCAGGTGAACTAATCTGACCAAGGTAGATGGGCGTCTACAGCCAGGGAGGCCATATGGGGAGGGGCAGGGTGGTCTCCGTATATTCCTTTAAACAAATTGCTTAACCTCTTTGTGGCTTATGGAAGCTATCACATAGACTGAGGAAAAATATGCAAGGTTCCTAGCACAATTCCTTGCACAGAGCAGCTACTCAGCAACTTTTACTACTGAGGCAGAGCTTATATATCTCAATATAACACACAATTGCAGATAGGTGTCTATTAGCCTTTTGTGGAGAAACTCAACTTCCAATTTATTATACTTTTTTCCCTCTTAAAGATGTAATCTCTGACTTGTAGGAATTTTGTTGCATGAGTAATTTGGGGTCCATTTGGCACAAGAAAAGTTCTGCCAGTAGCTTTGAATCTTGTTCTGTACAAATCTATAGTGGCAGTGATGTGCTCCCCTGATTAAAAAAAAAGAAAGAAAGAAACATGTTGCATTCCATTAAAGGAAAAAGGCATTAACTTTCCTCCCAGCCTGGTTACTCGGGACATTAATCAGCCCATAAAAATGGGATTAAGTCAAGTCTCAATTTAGCTCTGCAGTTCACCTTTAAAATCTAACCGCTCTTTGTGTTTTAATGTCGGGTGATCACATTTTAGATGTAATGAAAGGGCAGGGATATTTTCCCACAAATTTTCATGGGGATTCTTGACTGCAGATGGAACCCTCCCTGAAGACATAATGAACAATTATTCAATCTGGGAAATGGTTTTGGAGAAGCCATTCCAGCTGGGGGTATATACAGCGAGTTTCCTAAAAGCTGTATAAATGAGAGACTGGAGCACCCACCAACATGTAGCTGTGTGTTCTACTCTGCATGATCTAACGAATGTGTTCTATTATCATGAGTCCATCAGCTTGAAACTCTGCTCCTGCTCTGAGTTCCCCAAGGCAAACAGATGGATTTTTAAAGCCTTCCTCTTAAAGTCTTACTGGATTGCAAAGCCCTTGCTGACATGCGGACCTGAAATTATCCTGAGTTCTAAAGCATCCTCCTTGGCTTTGAAGGAGCTGCCCTGACTCTGTCCTAAAGGTTTGCTTTTCTTCTTTTTAATTTTCCTTCTCTAGGAAAGGAAACTCAAAGGTCATTTCAGGCCAGAGTGTCTACTGCTCCTGACCAAAAAGAAAAATTAAGTTTATAGTGAGTTTTCACACACACAAAAAAACACATTTATTCATTTTAAATGGCTAATCTTTACTCTGAGATTTTGTTTTTCTTCCTTTTAGGCATAAAGTAGTTTATTTTATTAGATGATATTTTTGAAAACATCTTTTTGAGACAAAATAAGGCATTTTCCAAAAGAAAAAAAAAAAGCTTTAAAAAAAACATTTTATTGCAATAAAATCCAAGAGTCTGGGAACTAGTGGCTGGTGTAATCCCTCACTTTACAAAGGAAGAATTAGGGGCAGGGCTGCTGTCTTTCCCAAGGTTGCTGTGTGAATCAGAGGAGAAACAGTCAGCTCCAGGCTTTGCCCACTAATCTGGCCACTTGTCCTCATCAGCTATCACTCAGAAGTTGAACAAAGAGGACCTTGCTAAATGGACAGGGAAACTGTGGACATAGCTTCTGGCAGTGAGCAAGGTCATTAGAGTATGTCGTGTCAAAAGCAGAGTGAGCCTCATGTACTATGGTCAATAGTCAAGGGCTCTGCCAGTGTGCAGGCCTGCATGTGATTCTATGACGAGGTTGTGATGCCCACAATGATAGCCTCACTCACTCCTCTTTGGATTAGGCCTTGATCTCTCCAGTGTCCCCTATTTCTCTCTTCCAAGGCCATCCTTTCCCAGGACATGCACCCATAAATCCGTATTGGTCATTAACAATCTCAGGATGAACTAGTTCATTATTTTCTTCTTTGGAAGCCAACTAAGAGCTGGAATTCTAATGGGAGGGATGCAGATCATTTTAGCCCCAGGAGAGTTCAGAAGAAAAATGGAAAAGCAGAGCTAAATGAGATGTTCTGAGAGGGAAAAGGAAGATGGAGTGGGCAGAGATGGTGTCTGGGATCTGGCACTGATGACAGAAGATGTCCAGAGGCTGAGAGTTTGCTGGATGGTGAATGGAGGGTCACAGTAGACAAACTTGGTCATTTCGTCTGGCATTATATACCTGGCAAGAAGGACTCAACTGAGACTGTGGAATCTCTGTGAGCAGGAGATTTTCAGAGCATTTGACTATGTCTCCAGAGGGACCCCTGAGTCCATTAGCTTAGAGCAGAGGGCTTAGGACACAGTTTTGATTATCTTGTTAAATGTTTTTCTTATTGAAAGACATCCTGAAAGCAACTTCAGTGTACATAAGGAATAATTCCTTATGGAAAAAGCCAAGGCCCATCCATTCATATATCTCTGATTCAAGTGGCTGCTTTTGTCACTTGGGAATGGAGACAGAAATGAGAAGGAAGAAAAATGGCATCTTGTGGCTAGACTTATTTTAATGCTTGGTAATGACACGAGATGCCATTAATAAAGCTTCTTTACAAGAAATGAGGGAGCACCTCCTCCCCAGTAAAAGAGCATTTCTTTCAAAGTAGACCTTTTGAGGATCTAAAACAGAGATTTTAAAGACTACCTGCAGGTGCTGGGTTCCATTTCCCTTTAAGTATCATAGATTAGGTTTTGGCTGGTGTCAAAGGGAAAGATTTTGAAAACCCTAAAATCCCAAAAGATTACCCAGAAACAACTTCAACTTGAGGAGCTCCACTAGGCAGAAGTTCCATGCTATAGATATTCCTTAATAGACTAACAAGATTTTTCCCTATTACATGAGAAGACAAGCAAAATTATAGGTAGGCTAGACATGATGGCACATGCCTGTAATCTCAGCACTTTGGGAGACTGAGGCAGGAGAATTGCTTGAGCCCAGGAGTTCAAGATCAGCTTAGGCAACATGGCGAGACCTCATCTCTACAAAAAAATAAAAAAATTAGTTAAGTGTGGTGCCATATGCCTATAGTCCCAACTACTCAGGAAGCTGAGGTAGAAGGATTGCTTGAACCCAGGAGTTCTAGGCTAGAGTGAGCAGTGAATATATCACTATACTCCATCCTGGGTGACAGAGTGAGATCCTGCTACAAAAATTTTTTTTTAAAAAGTACAGATAAATAAAATAAGAACATTTGAAAAGCATTGTAATTTAATACCCAGAAACCTTACTACCAGAGACAGTCACTGTTAACTCCTTGATATTCGTTCATCCATATCTTTTTAAATGCATACACAGATACACACATAGACACATTCACATACTTTTAAAAAAGTGAAATGGCTACACACTATACATGCTGTTCTTTAAAATTTTGAGTTTATTCTTTGATTCAGAGTCTCACTCTGTCACCCAGACTGGAGTGCAGTGGCTATGCTCATGGCCACCACAGCCTCAACCTGCTGGGCTCAGGCAATCCTTCCACTTTAGTCTTCCAAATAGCTGAAACTACAGGTACATGCCACCATGCCCAGCTAATATTTTGATTTATTGTAGAGATGAGGTCTCACCAAGTTGCCCAGACTGGTCTCAAACCCCTGGTCTCAGGCAATCCTCTTGCCTCAGCCTCCCAAAGTGCTGGGACTACAGGCTTGAGTCACCACACCTGGCCTACTGAAAGCCTTTTTAAAAGAGATCAATGTAGAATACATATTTTTCTATGTAAAATATAACTGGTCTAGAAGAACTAGATACAAATTAGAATTTACAGACTTTGTGATATAGTAGATAAATGTATTTCATAGATCCTGAATTCCTGCTATGGTCTGAATGTCCTGTCCAAAATTCATATGTTGAAACTTGGGCCCCAGTGTGACAGTATTGAGAGGAGGGGCCCTTGGGAAGTGATTAGGTCATATTCCATCTTCATGAATGGGATGAGTACCCTTAGAAAAGAGACAGAAGGAAACATGTTGGTCCCTTTTCCCCTTCCCCCATGCGAAGATACATAGAAGGCACCAGCTATGAGGAACGGACCTGCAGCAGACACCAACTCTGCTGGTTCCTTGATCTCAGACGTCTTAGCCTCCAGAACTGTGAACATTCAATTTTTGTTGCTTATTAACTAATTACTCAGTCTAAGGTATTTGTCATAGCAGCCTAAATGGACTAAGACAATCTCCAAGCTTAATGGATTCTGTTAGCTGACAGTACTGCCCCTAACAGAATGTAGTGCTAATGCTCAACTCTCTAGCCATGGCCAGAGGACCTGTGTTTGAAGGGCTAGGCCTTTGGTGGTAGAAGATCTGAGCTGGAGTCCCAGCTTCTCCAGTTCCCAGTTCTGTGTCCTGAAGGGCGGTCCCCATCATCAGAACTACCATTTAATAAGAATCCATGGTCCAGGCACGGTGGCTCATGTTTGTAATTCCAGTGCTTTGGGAGGCCTAGGTGGGAGAATCACTTGATATTGGGAGTTAGAGGCCCTCCTGGGCAACACAGTGAGACCCTGTCTCTAAACAAAATTAAAACAATTAGCCAAACATGGCAGTTCATATCTGTAGTCCCACCTACTCAGGAGGCTGATGTGGGAGGGTTGCTTGATCCCAGGAGTTTGAGGCTGCAGTGAGCTATGGAAGGAAGGAAGGAAGGAAGGAAGGAAGGAAGGAAGGAAGGAAGGAAGGAAGGAAGGAAGGAAGGAAGGCAGACAGAAATAAACCACTATATGCTAAGTACCTGGCTAGATTTTTTAACATTATTTCCACTTCTTACAATAACCACACATTTTAGAAACAGGGAAGCAGAGGACATTGACCACAGTTACCTGGTAAGTGTATTCAAGGCCTATTTAGTGCTGAAATTTGTGGGTTCCCCATTATGTCATGCCTTGGAGTGCCATAGTTTCCTTATCTGTAAAATGACAACACTAACAAAAACAAGTGACATATATAATTGTCAGGTTCAAATGAAATAATGTATGAGGAAGCATCTTATCAATCATCCAGTAGAGTATACACAGCAATAGTTGTTATTAAAAAGAGGACAGACATTGAAAGCTTTGATTCTCCCAGAAAATGCATTCGAATTTGAAGGCAAAAGTGAAAGATGGCAGGCTAGGGCTTAGACCAAGAAGCTTGCTGAAAAATTTTGTTTGGCTTGCACAGTGTTTACTATTTGTCAGTCAGCATTTAAAAACCAGGAGATTTCATGTACACATTTGAATTTTCAGCATTTCTTTAAATGTGTAAGACCTGCATTCACGGGTCTATCTTCTGCAGAGCCCTGATGCCTGGAGCTGGGTAGCAGACTCTTCTTCTAAGAGGCATGGGGTGCGGGGTCTCCCGAGAAATTTCACTACCTCCATCATGACTGGCTTCACCTGGCAGGTGTCTGCAGGTAGCCAGTGCATGACCTGGTTTTGAAAGAATGATGTGTGTGTGTGTGTGTGTGTGTGTGTGTGTGTGTGTGTGTGTACACGTATCTTCACTTAGTGTGAGGGAAAAGAGAGTGTTTTTGAGGTGTTGTGGGAGTTCTGGCCACCTTTTATAAAGTGAGCTTGGCTTGAATCAGACTGAAATTCTTCTCAATTGTCCATAGCCTAAGACAAAAAAGATTGTATCTCAGATACAACACAGTAGTCCTTTAGGTCTTAACAGAATTTCTAAGAGAGCTATAGGCCACCAAATGATCTGTTAGTTCCTACTTAAATCCCTCAGGGTATAAAGAAAGGCCCTTGAGTCAAAAGAGTTGAAGTTGCTCTGCAAGCATGAATGGATAGGCTTTTCCTCCCTGGAACTTGTTTGTTTTGTGTTGCATCGCATGTCTTTATTCTGGGTTGACTGGACCCACATGAGCGAGGGATAGCAGAGACCCCAGGGAACAGGGAGGCATCTAGGACCAGTTACAATCCCAAGGGATAAAAGTGCTGCCTAGATTTCATGTTGACTGAGTGGGCCACTATATGAAAGGGAAAGGCATTTGACCACTGAGTTCAGACAAACCCAGGGTGGCTTTCTGATCAGCACCATCTTAGAACAGCATTAAATGACAAACTCTCATTTCATTTGATGTCTGTGATTTTTAATGTCCAATTTTTATGTACCTGGAAGGAAGTTCTCTAAAGTCCAGTGTCTGTCTAGGGGAGGTGGAGACAAAAGATGCAATCCTTGCCGGGCTTGATGGCTCAGCCTGTAATCCCGCACCTTTGGGAGGCTGAGGTGAGTGGATTGCCTGAGCCCGTGGGTTCGAGACCCGCCTGGGCAGCGAGACCTCATCAAAAAATCAGCTGGGCATGGTAGCGCGCACCTGTAATTCCGGCTACTCAGAAGGCTGAGGCAGAAGGATTGCCGGAGCCCAGCAGGTCGAGGCTGCGGTGGCCAGGAGCACACACTGCATTCCAGTCTGGGCGACAGAGTGAGACTCCAACTCAAAAAAAAAAAAAAAGATGCAATCCTTGCTATTCTTCAGGTTGCATAGTATATTTCCCTTAGCATACTACTGCTCTGACCATCCAGACTGTAAAACTAGTCACCTCTCACTCGTTTATTCTATTTTTTGTTTGATTTAAAAGAATGCTGCATAGAAAGGTCATCAAAAGGTCATCAAATGTCTTGTTTGTTTACTGGTTTGAAGATCAAGTTTCCTGTGAATAGACATGAGACTCTAAAAGAGGGCAAGACCCTCAACCTAGCCTTCACCAAAAGGAATGAAATTGGCAAGTAGGTTGAAGGGAATGGGTAGCTTCTCCTTTAAGTGGAATGCAGAACATGGGAGCAGAATTTAATTTCGTACTATTCCCAAAGCCTTTTTTCCCCCCTTTTTTATAGACCTGAAATCCTTCAGAAAGGGTCCAAGATCCAAATAACGTTCTTATCTGTGGTTTTCTTTGGAAAGTGTTCAATAGTGAATATAGATGTCCAGCCTCATATCCAGCCCTGCGGTAAGATCTGTGTTTGGGAGGCTGTTGGTAGTTGGCAGTTGATCCCTGGCTCCCTGTCACTCTCAAAATGGAAAACCTATTCACAAACTTGACCTTAAAAATGCCAAGTTCAAGGATGCAGATTCAAATCTGGTATATTTTGAACAAAGCACACCCAAATTTTCTGATCATTTTTTATCTTCTCAATGAGGATGGGGACTCCAGCATGAAGTACCAGCAAACAGATTCAAGCCCTTGTCTATTTAGCAGCTACGACAGTGTTTCCTGAAGCCACTTATCTGAGCAGGGAGCATCTGATTGAAGCATTTAACCTTCAGTATGGGCTTGTACTTAACAGCATTCAAATGGTTGTTCTTTCTAGTTTTATTAAAGAAGCCGGATCCTTCTCATAAGTTTTCCATTAATGGGATTATAAATTGATATAATTTTAAGTCCAAGAATGCAGAACTGGTATGTGGTAAACATAAACATGTGTTTGGTGTTAGATGTAAACTAGTGTAGCCAAAGTGGGCAAATGTTGTAAACTTCAAACATAAAACAGATGTAAGGTAATTAGAGGCATGAAAGTGATGACAACAGCAGTGAACTGTAGCAATAAATGGATTGTTAGTTTAGGCAGGGATCGCTGTGGCCCTGGTGGATTTATCACGTTTCTAGCTGCTGTATGAACTTGATGTTACCCTTCTCTTTGAGAACACAAAAATTGCTTTTTTTTCTTCAAAGGCAGGAAGTACAATTCGGAAACATTACAAACTATAGGACTCATTTTCTAAGTCTGGAAAAGATGATTAATGTTGCCTTTTGTGAAATAGATTTGTTCATGGGTGAGCACTTTTTAAATTTTATTTCAACTCATTCTTTAATCTTAGGAGCAAATACTTAGACCACTTCTGGAGAAGCGCAACTGGATTATTGGCAAAGGCCACATCCTGGGCTTCCTCCCAGTAATTTGCGAGGGTATATTTTACTCTGTGAGCAGGTGACAAGGGTATATTTTAAGGAGTACTTTTAGTCTTGGAGCAAGTTTTATAGTTGAATAAAACTAAAGTGAAAGGAACTCTTACTATATTTTTCTGATGCCCAGGAGTAAAATTTTAAGCAAAAATTCTCAAATTTGAGAGACAAAGAGCAATGGAATTTTCCTCTCGAGATACCAACTGAAAAGAACAACAATTTTTGATTTAACTCTTTGAAATTGGAAATCATTATTGTATTATGTTGTGGCCAAAGGATTATTTGAATTAGTTACTTCTGAGTTAGTGGGATCCAAATCAAACTAACTCTGATGCCATTAGTGTGTACCAAATTCAAGTTTTAAAAATCATATACCATCACAACTGATAAAGAGCTTAATTTATTTTTGTATGATTGATTTAGCAATGTGCCCTTTGTCTATTTGTCGAAGTTTTAAAGGCATTGAGGGAAGATGGCTATTTAATGATGAAGATGAGGAAGAGATTGCAAATGCATAGGAGAAAGCAATGGTGGGTAATAACAACCTGTGATTGGCAGGACAGAGGCCAAACCAAGAAAAATATTGTGAGGGTTTGAATGTGTCTTCCAAAGTTCATGTGTTGGAAACTTAATCCTTAAGGCAGTGGTGTTGGGAGGAGAGCCTAACAAGATCAAGGGCTTAAAGAGAGCCTTGTTTGTATCTGGAGGGTACTGCATTCATGAGTGGACTAATACAGTTATTGTGGGGGTGGTTTCCTTATAAATGGATGCAATCCCCCCCCACCGCCTTCTCTTGCTCTTCTGCATTCCTGCATAGGGAGGTCAGCAAGAAGACCCTCATCAGATGTCACAGTCTTGATCTTGGACTTCCCAGCCTCCAGAACTATAAGCAAATAAACTTCTGCTCATTATAAAGAACCCAGTCTCAGATATTCTGTTACAGCAGCACAAAATGCAAGAAGATAGGAATGGAGTTAAAACTACTTTTAATTTCAAAGTGCAACCCCTTCCAGGAGTGACAAAAACATGGCTGATGAAACAGTCCTCCTTTCCTCTATGACACTTGGATTAAAAAGTGAAGTAGACAGCTGAGTGTGGTGGCTCATGTCTGTAATTCCAGCACACTTTGGGAGGTGGATTGTTTGAGCCCACAGGTTCAAGACCAGCCTAGGCAATATGGTGAGACCTTGTCTCTACAATAAATCAAAAACTTAGCCAGGCATGGTGGTGCCCACCTGTAGTTCCAGCTACTTGGAAGCCTGAAGAAGAAAGATTGCCTGAGCCCAGCAGGTCGAGTCTGTAGTGGCCAAGAGCATGCCACTGCACTGCATCCTGGGCAACAGAGTAAGAATCCAACTAAAAAGAAAAAGAAAAAAACAAAGTGAGGCAGCTGTCACATCCAACCAGAGCCCTTCACCCCTCAACCCGCAGCCATACATCATTCAGCCTCATTTAATCATGAATGCTCACCACTCCTTCCAACCTTCCAACACTAGCAGCTTCAAATTGTAAAACAGTTAAAGTCTTCCTTTCGGGAACAAGATTTCCTCCGTTTTTCAGAGGCTTGTATGCATCTTAGGTAGATGAGAACTGGACTTGAAGTTAAATGACCTGCAACTACTAATTTTCAGTAAATGAAATGCTTTTGTCTTTGTGCAGCAGGAATAATAATATCTTTACTTCTTACCTCTCAATTGTTCAGTTAAGTGATAAATGTAAATGTGGTTTTTTGGTGTTTCTCTTACTATGTGTTCATGTCATTGCTTCTGTGGAAGGCTTTTCTCTCCTGCTCTTCTTGGCCATCTCCTACTGAGCCTTAGAGACCTCATTAAGATGCCACTTCTGCTGCTCCTTAATTCCTCCCTGGGGCTGTCAGGGCATTCTGTTTTTAGCTCTGTCATTACACTCACCACATTGTATTATCATTGTCTGCTTATGTGTTCATCCCTCCAGTCAGACCCTGAGCTCCTTGAGCCTAGGGACAGTATCTTATTCACTTTGTGTTCCCGTCTTTCAACATTACAACTCACTATAATGGGTGTTCAAGAAAAGTTCATTTAATTAATGCGTTGAGGAGATTGGGTGAGCTATCTCCAATCTACATTCTTGTGTGGAGAGTGCTAGACCACCGAACTCTAGCAATGACACACAACCTCTACTTTGCCTTCTGTGCCACAAGATGGCCAAGGAATAGAGCCTCCCTGGTCCACAGTCAGACATAGGCTGTGTGGGGTAAGTCTCTGTCAAGCCTTCCCTGGAACAGCAGAAGGGAAACCCTGGAACCGTCATGTTCATGCTGCCAAAGAAGGAAGATAGTGTTCATTCTGTTTTACTAAAGTTAGATAACTTATGTGAAAATGCCTTGTAAACTGCAAAGCACCAGATAGCCTCAAAGTCTTGTGCCATGTGTGAGCTTGTCCTCGCATTTGGTTGTGAGCTTTTGAAAGTCTAGGGTCATTTCCTAAACTTCTTCTAATCGCCTTCAACGTAGAAGACATAGATGATGATCAATACTTATTTACACATCAAATAAGTAAGTCCTCACCTTTACAATGATAATTTTCCTTGATTTTGACCACTACAAC
This sequence comes from Carlito syrichta, assembly GCF_000164805.1. NCBI lineage: Eukaryota > Metazoa > Chordata > Mammalia > Primates > Tarsiidae > Carlito > Carlito syrichta. The sequence goes on along the minus strand of NW_007260288.1, from coordinate 829,184 downwards.
ATAGCAGGGCCATACCAAGTACATATTGCTCCCCACTCACTCCTTTCTGAATGTTCCTTCATGTAAATCATTGGATTAACAGAGTCTCATTTATAAAGTATGGCTATAGATGCAATTTTTGATGACTGTAGGTGAGAAATCATTAGGCTGGCATGTACCCCCCCATATCAGTCTAAGAAACTACCATCCTTCAGTTCAAAAATAGAGATATTTAAGAAACTCTGCCATTGGTTCTAAATGCCAAAAAATATTGGAAAGTTATTTATATTTTTTATTTCTGGGTAAGGTACAATTCCTTGGGTGAAACAAAAAAGGTAAATAGTGCTTTATGTTGGCACT
>NW_007260288.1:781637-828825 GCF_000164805.1 Carlito syrichta | reverse complement strand
TTTTTGGTGTTTCTCTTACTATGTGTTCATGTCATTGCTTTCTGGGAAGGCTTTTCTCTCCTGCTCTTCTTGGCCATCTCTACTGAGCCTTAGAGACCTCATTAAGATGCCACTTCTGCTGCTCCTTAATTCCTCCCTGGGGCTGTCAGGGCATTCTGTTTTTAGCTCTGTCATTACACTCACCACATTGTATTATCATTGTCTGCTTATGTGTTCATCCCTCCAGTCAGACCCTGAGCTCCTTGAGCCTAGGGACAGTATCTTATTCACTTTGTGTTCCCGTCTTTCAACATTACAACTCACTATAATGGGTGTTCAAGAAAAGTTCATTTAATTAATGCGTTGAGGAGATTGGGTGAGCTATCTCCAATCTACATTCTTGTGTGGAGAGTGCTAGACCACCGAACTCTAGCAATGACACACAACCTCTACTTTGCCTTCTGTGCCACAAGATGGCCAAGGAATAGAGCCTCCCTGGTCCACAGTCAGACATAGGCTGTGTGGGGTAAGTCTCTGTCAAGCCTTCCCTGGAACAGCAGAAGGGAAACCCTGGTGTCCCGACCAGCGGGACAAGTAAAACGTGGGCACGAGGAGGACTACCTGCTGCTGGTGAAAAGAGAGAGAGAGACCAAGAGAGAAAGAGACAGGAGACACGCAGAATGGAGGCAAGACAGTGTTCTGATCAAGCCTCCAAATTTTATTGTTAGGCGATTGCTTATATACATAGCAAAGAGGGGCGGGCTGAAATAGGGCGTGTGGCGGCTTATGATAGGAGGAAGAGTAGTGGGTGGTATGAGGAGAGGAGGTGGGAGGGGTGTTGTGGCTTGGCGCGCGCGGGCTTTTTGGAGGACAAAGAAGAAGGCTTATATGAGATGATTGCTATTTTTAAAATGGCTCCCAACACCCTGGAACCGTCATGTTCATGCTGCCAAAGAAGGAAGATAGTGTTCATTCTGTTTTACTAAAGTTAGATAACTTATGTGAAAATGCCTTGTAAACTGCAAAGCACCAGATAGCCTCCAAGTCTTGTGCCATGTGTGAGCTTGTCCTCGCATTTGGTTGTGAGCTTTTGAAAGTCTAGGGTCATTTCCTAAACTTCTTCTAATCGCCTTCAACGTAGAAGACATAGATGATGATCAATACTTATTTACACATCAAATAAGTAAGTCCTCACCTTTACAATGATAATTTTCCTTGATTTTGACCACTACAACATAGCAGGGCCATACCAAGTACATATTGCTCCCCACTCACTCCTTTCTGAATGTTCCTTCATGTAAATCATTGGATTAACAGAGTCTCATTTATAAAGTATGGCTATAGATGCAATTTTTGATGACTGTAGGTGAGAAATCATTAGGCTGGCATGTACCCCCCCATATCAGTCTAAGAAACTACCATCCTTCAGTTCAAAAATAGAGATATTTAAGAAACTCTGCCATTGGTTCTAAATGCCAAAAAATATTGGAAAGTTATTTATATTTTTTATTTCTGGGTAAGGTACAATTCCTTGGGTGAAACAAAAAAGGTAAATAGTGCTTTATGTTGGCACTCAATTTGTATTTACTGATATGTTTTTGAATTTAATGCACACTGTCTATTGCACTCCTGTATGTGTACAGGACAAGCTGTAGGAGCAGGTACAGATGAACAGACGTGGGGTGGCTAGAAAGGAGCTTAAAATACAATTTGGGAGATAAGACTCATACACATGGAACGTAACCTGCAATTAAAATCTGTGTTCATCTATCTATCCATCTATACACTGTGAGATGTATCAAATCTCTTTGAGGGAAAATAATAATTCTCAGATTCTAAACACAGCAGGGCTGTTTATGTGAGGTTTATTGTTTAAAGATGCACAACATTATACGTATATTTATATGTAGAAAATAGGAAAGAGGAAGGCCCAGGGAAGGAAAGAAAAAAGAGGGATGTTTTAATTAAATAACAGGCTGCTGAATCACATTTCCTGAGTTTAAATCCCACTTCTGTTACCAGCTGTGTGATCTTGGGCACATTTTTTGATCTCTCTAAACCTCAGTTTTCTGTGAAATGTGAACAAGAACAACAGTCTTCTTCACAGTATTATTGCAGATATAAAACACAAGAATAAATGTAAAGCACTGGACCTGTAACCCATATGTACTGAATTTTAAGTATCACTGGCCAATATTTGCTGAGCATTTACTGTATCAAGCAGCGTTCAGGATTCTATTATCATTATTTTATTAATTATTGTCTCACGCAATCTTCCCAGCAACCACTGAGTAAGAGCTGTGCTTGTTTCACTGATGAGTTAACAAATGTGGCTCTTTATACAGGGGCACCCATGTGAGTAGCTGATCAATAAATCATTCAATTGTTCTTTAATTGAATTGTGCAAATGAAATGAGTTAAGACCTATCTACCCAAAACAAAAGTATTGACACTTTAAGCTGAGTGCAGGACTGGGGGCTGCTCAAAATCCTAGCACTTTTTGGAAAGCTGAGACAGAGGATCAATTGAGGCCAAGGGTTCCAGACTAGTCTGAGCAACGTAAGGAGACTCTGTCTCTATCAAAAAAAAAAAAATAGCCAGGTGTGGTGGCACATGAGCCTGTAGTTCCAGCTACTCCAGAGGCAGAGGTGGGAGGATCACTTGAGGCCAGGAGAGGGAGGCTTTGGGGAGTATGACTGCACCACTGCACTCTGACCTAGACCACAGAGCGAGAACCAGTATCTAAAAATAAATAAATAAACAGGGTGCAGCATCAGTGTTTGCTGTACTAATGCACTTGTGCATGCCTGGTGCCTCCCCACTCGGGAAGTGGGGCAGAAAACCTGGAGGAAGGGTGAGGCAGGACCAGGGGCTGGGGCAGGAGCTGCCCCTGTGGTCTAATGATAGTTTTCTGAGTCAGGGCCACAGTTGCTGGGAAGCGGCCCTTCCCTTGTAATTAACCATTTGGCTGCTGAGCTGAGGGTGACTTTGAAAGACACCCAGGTGACAGTGGGGTGCCTGTGGTCTCAGACTGTGGAATTACACGGAGTCAAGAGCTAAATAGCCTCTCCCATCTACTCATTTTCTCTTAAATTACATGTGATTAGGAATATAATTACCACTCCTTACTCTTCTCCCCCAAAACACTATTTTTCTTTCCTCGCATAGAACTTTGATAGGGAACAAACCAAGGTTGTGCTCAGGGGTGGGAAAGGCTGAGGACAGTGAGAAGAAGAGCCAGATGGCGACAGGGGATGGAGCCCACCCTTTGTGGCACTGGTGAGCTTGGAAATTCACAAACAAAAATCCAAGGGCAAGAGTGGTAATTAGAAAATGTATGCAAAACGCTGTGATTATTGAAATCATACCTGCCCAGGGGTTCTGGGAGAGCCTGAAATGACATGTGCGCTCATGCTGGAATTACAAAGCTCAGCTGTTGATCTTCTTATTTTTGGAATGTCTATACCTCTAATTACTTGACAGTCCAAATGATTTGGAAAAAAAAAAGGGGGTGGGGTGGGGAGGCAACAGAGAAGCCCAGATTGCCGAGTGGGGAGGAAGCCGGCTGTCTGCCTGCGGGGGTGCCCCTGTCCCGAGAGTCCCGCTGGGAGCCGTGTAGACAAACTCCAACGCGGAGAAGCAGGGGGCGCGGGGCTGGGCTTTGAATTGATGGGTTCGGCTCATTTTGAGCGCAAGTGGGAGGCTATTTTGGAGAAACCTCCCCAGGCCACAGTCCCTGATGTGGCACACTCAGCCTCTGGGCAGACAGGCTCGAAATAGAAACGGCTCCGTGTCTCCAGGGCGCACGACTGGCGTCCCCTCCGGAGGGCTGGGGCCCTCTGCCCCTCCGAGGCCCGCGACGCCGGGTTCCCCAAGCCCTGGGTGCAGGCGTCCCATCGCCAGCGGTCCAGAGAGGGTGCCCGGGCAGGAGCCAGGTCCTCTGAAGTGTGACCAGAGGCACCCATGCGAGAGCCCAGCAACCCCAGGGCGCAACCCCCTGCCTGGGTGCGCTTCTCCCGGCGCCTGGCACCTCCCAGCCTGGGACCAGGGGTAGACACCACCCGGTGGCCTGTGGCGTCGGGAGCCGCAGGGGTGGCGCCCCTTTGCTGCAGACGACTCCGCTGGCCGCAGTCACGTGCGGTCAACCTTCATTTCCGCAGCCGGACCTCTCTCCCGGGAGCTTACAGGCAACCCACCTAGGCGGGGCTCGGGAAGAATCCATGTCAGTCAAGACAGTTTAGCCCTAGCAGATTTCGCTCCGTCTCTAAGCGACTGGGAGAGAACTTACACTGAAGGCATTTTCGCTTTTGCATTGATTTCTTAATTAAAACTATCTTTCTTTTTCGTTGGCCCAGGCCAAATGACCTTGAAATTTCTTGTTAAAATACTGGAGGGATTTTTCCAGATTGTGGAAATCGCTTTTCTCAGATAACTTGAAAGAGACCCCCACTTCTTGGTGACTAAATGAATAGATGGGGATCCTTATTTGCAAAACCTTTAATGTTTCTTACTTATCCTGGAGAAGGAATAGCAGAAAAAAATCGATAAAATCTGGCCACTAAATTAATTTACCAAGTTGATGATCTTGGCCATATTTCTACAATTATAAGGTTTCCCTTTGATGCTTAAATACTTTTTTTCCTTCATGTAAAATATCTCCATATGTTATTTGCTCTTGCTGTTATTAGGGGAAATTTTTTGACCTAGCAAACTTAAAATCCAAATGAGTGATAAATTCTGTACATAAGACACAATGGACTCACATGGTGCAGTTGTAGTAATCCATATTCTCAACTTGGATGAGACAATACACAAGCCCTTCCATTTTTCCTTATATGAAGTAGTAGTGTCTTTGTTATTTATATGATGCCACACTTTGTAAAGAACCAGTCATCTTTAATAATTTAGCCTTCTACCTTCCTGTTTAACCCTCTTGCTCTCTCTCTCTCTTTTTTTTTTCCAGAGTTGTGGTCTCACTCTGTTGCCCAGGCTGGCACAATCATATCTCACAGCAACCTTAAACTACCAGGCTCAAGCGATCCTCTCACATCCAGAGTATCTGGGACTACAGGTAGGAGCCACCATGTCCGGCTCTGCTTAACCCTATTGAGCAGTTGGTTTGTGTGGCAAACACCAGTTTATAGGCAGGCAAAATGGTTTGGGGTGCTTGGCTTACCTCCATGTATGCCAGTGGGAATGAGCTTTGAAACTACCTACTGACTGTGTTCAGGTAGTGCCTCTCCCTATTGGCCTTTGCTGTCAACCCTGACACAAGCCAGACCTTGAACTGACATACCTGAGACCAGCAGCTCTTCATGTAGCCCTCGTTCTTATCAGATTGACCATTTGTCATAACAGGGGCAGTGGCTGGATATAGGTTCTAGCCAAGAAAGAATTTTGCAGCACTGTGTGTTAGGTCATTAAGTATTCTACAGAAGGGAAAGTTGAGCTTATAAGATGGGATGCATTATGTCCTGTGTCTAGGCAGAAATGGAATGGGTTTTGGTAGAATACCATACGGTAGAAAATTTGAAGTCAAATTTGATTCATCTATTTTATTTTTTATTACATTTTATCTCCTTCTTCCTATCTAACCGAATTAGCAACAACAAAAGCGGTGCTTGTAAATGATGGCAGGAAGCAAACAAATTAAGACATTATACTGGGAACTGTGGACATTGGACGTTTAAGAATCCTACAGAGCCGGGCTCGGTGGCTCAGCCTGTAATCCCGCGCCTTTGGGAGGCTGAGGTGAGTGGATTGTCTGAGCCCGCGGGTTCGAGACCCGCCTGGGCAGCGAGACCTCATCTCTACAATAAATAAAAAATCAGCCGGGCATGGTAGCGCGCGCCTGTAATTCCGGCTACTCGGAAGGCTGAGGCGGAAGGATCGCCGGAGCCCAGCAGGTCGAGGCTGCAGTGGCCGGGAGCGGCCACTGCACTCCAGTCTGGGCGACAGGGTGAGACTCCAACTCAAAAAAAGAGAAAAAGAAAAAAAAAAGAAACCTACAAAACAGACCAAAAGATGCTTCTGTCATCTGATCTACTTCTGGCTTGGCCCTTTGTGAAGAGACATATACTTTCTATTTTATGGTGGGTTTTGAATTAAAAAACAAAAAGTTCTGGATAGGAGAACTAGCTCTCATTTTCTGGGAGCTGCTTTTATACTCATTTGCATAACTTTTTTTTTTTTTTTTTGTCGGAGTCTTACTCTATCATCAGGCTGAGGTGCAGTGGCACACTCACGGCCTCCTCAGCATCAACCTGCTGAGCTCCGGCGATCCTTCCGTCTCAGTCTTCCAAGTAGCCAGAACTGCAGGCACATGCTACCACGCCTGGCTAATTTTTTGATTTATTGAACAGACGAGGTCTCGCCAAGGTGCCGGGTCTGGTCTCGAAACTGCGGAGCCAGGCAATCCACTCACCTCGGCCTCTCAAAGTGCTGGGATTACAGGCTGAGCCACCAAGCCTGGCCCATTTACGTATTAACGTATACATATTACAAAATTGACCACCTCCCAGTCCCTTTCATCTATCCTCCACCCCATAAACATAAAGGCTGGCACAACCATCACAAACTTTCCCTCAAAAACATGCAGTCTTTTTTTTTTTTTTCAATAAGGGAACAGAGTATATTGTGGTAAAAAACAGAGTCAAGGAGATTGACCATATGTTTGTGTTTGCAGGACTTGGGCAATCAAGGAAATAAAATGCCAGCAAGGGTGATTAGGAGTGGCAAGTAATTCTGCATTCAAAGCCAGACATCAGTGGATAATTGGTACAGCGAATTCTGTAGGAAAAAAAAATTTTGTGCCATGTATTGTAGTTGAAGGACAACTTTGCCTTTTTTGGTTTGTTTTCTGGTTTTGTTTTGTTTTGTTTTCCAGGCAGCACATGAATATGAAGATATTTGGAAAAGCTTCACTACAGAGGAATGATTTCGGGAATGATGAAATAATAAACATGAATCTGGCATTAATAATCTGTGAGTTTTAAATTTTATGCCATTAGGAGATGTAGGGATTAGTGATTTCATGTATCCTACAAGGCGGAACATGCGGGGGGAGCATATGGATTAATGACTCACCTGGGCATCTGACATTCAATGCTCCGGAACGCAGTTGAAGTCCCTGGTGCTCATTGGCTCTGCTGTGATAATGCCTTCCTAATTCCAGCCTCTCAAAGCCAGATTTGGGGATGAATCAAGTTGAAAAGACTCGAGACTGAAGCTTACATTTGCATATTTTACAGCTTTGCTCAGCAAAGTTGCCCAGATTTGAGGGAGGATGACCAAAGAGAACATACAGGTTTCAAGAAGCACCAGACAGGGAGAAACCATCAAGAAGTTCAGCAGAAGTGATGTGAGCTCACCATGGGAAAAGATTTCCGGCAGGCCTTAACACAACAACATCTTATGCTCTAGAGAGGAGGACTCACCAGCTGCCTTTCTTGTAAAATATCACCTTCTTCCCATAGTGTCCCACCCACCCGTCTTTTGTAAAGGTCAGAATTGCAATAAAACTATGTGAAGAGATATTTTAATGAAAGCAGTCAAGAAAAGCTGCTCCACTGTCTTGGTTCAGGAGGAAAAGAGAAGGAGAACAGTTTTCTTTCTGTGGGCAAACCACTTCTGCTGAAGACTCCAGGTTACATCTCTCCAACTTGCTAGGAGTAGAATTTGCAAGCTGCCCTCTTCACAGGTACCCTTGCAAGTGCCTCTCTGATTGTGGAGGTAGAGGATGATGAATGTGTCTGTAACATTCTGCATTTTTACTTTGCTAAATTTACTCGTACATCAGTTGGAACATTCTTTGACCCGACCAGAACTTTGGAGGTGAAGAGGAAAGAGGGACGAAACATCTGGGCACTGACACCCTGGGACATGTGGCCTTGTGGCCTGGAAGGCCTGGCTATCTGCGGCCTTCTCCCCAGAGGTAATTTGTCATTGTGTCTGTTCTTGTTCTCCAGAAATGTAAGTGCTTTAGTGAAAAGTTGCTGAAAATGCACACAAGTGTGTGTGCTTTCAGGCTGAGGCTGGACACGCCGAGGCCAAAGTGCCCGTGGAGTAGAAGAGCGTTCAGTTCAGGACAGAGATGTCAGGGACTTGGTTTCCAACAAGACTTCCAAAACTTAGAACAAGTTTTTCTTCCCTCTAAAGGCATAAGTGGGACTCCAAATGTTTCTTGAGCAACAAGTGTCCTTTACTCTCTTGCTTTGTGAGGGTAGTATTTCATAGAAAATAATCCTCTCCTATCATATAGCCACATGCATCTTTTCAGTGAATTAACTGTACAAATTCCTGCTCTGCTAGAGAAATAAGTACTTCTGCAAAACATTTACCTTACTTGATACTCTAATCTTATGCCAACATAGCAGCAGCAACTGCCAAACAGAAAACCCCTGATAATCCAGGATTAAATAACATTAATATTATTTTTTGTAGGCCAGCGGGATTGTCCAGAGGACCAGTGATAACAAGGATTTATGAGGGTGGATAGACCCTGCACAAGATAACACTGCAATAACATTCGGTGTTTATATCGGGCAAAGGAGACAGTATACACTTTCAATAAGAGCAAACTTCAGAATGGAAAATATTCATACCTTGCACTTGTAGAGTGCATTGTAGCTTGTGGGACACCTTCACATGTAAGAACTCATGTGCTTCTGAAAATGTCTGGGTGGGTATTTTCATGCCCCCTCCTGGATGAGAAAACAGGTTCAGAAAGGTGAAGTGACTTAGCTAGAAGGTAAGAGAACTGGATTTAAAGTCTAGGTGTTAGGCCGGGCTTGGTGGCTCAGCCTGTAATCCCAGCGTTTTGGGAGGCTGAAGTGAGTGGATTGCCTGAGCCCACGGGTCAAGATTCGCCTGGGCAACTTGGCGAGACCTCATCTCTACAATAAATCAAAAAATTAGCCAGGCATGGTAGTGTGCACCCGTTGTTCTGGCTACTTGGAAGGCTAAGGTGGAAGGATCGCTGGAGCCCAGCAGGTCGAGGCTGCAGTGGCCGGGAGCGGTTACTGCATTCCAGTCTGGGTGACAGAGTGAGACTCCAACGCAAAAGAATAAATAAATAAAGTCTAGGTGTTTTAATTCCTTCTTCAATGTTATTTTTCCTACATTTCAAATAATAAGGAATATCTACAGTGGGTTGATGTTGCTTTATGAGTCTGGGGTTATGACTCAGCATAAATCTGTATCATAGAATGAAACATTGAGTCCATCCACAGGGACACTGCTCTGTAGGGTGACATACACAGTGACAATATGAACACACCCTGAATGTAACCCTAAGCAGGGGGCTGGAGCCTGGAAAGAGGTCCTGGGGGTGGCCAACCCAGGATGCCCCCTTCCCCTCAGACTCTGTGCTTGAGCATGCAGGTCATACTGAGACCTTGGACAGAGTGTTCTCTGTACCTGTAGACCACATCTTGAAGCTGTGCATAGTGAGAGTTCTCAGCACCCTTCCTGGAGGCAGTCATTGCCCCTTCCCCCTATTCCCTTCTACTACTCCCTTCTTTCTCCCTCTTCCCCACCTCTGGTTCAGACTAGATTTGGCACCCTGGACCAATGTCCATAACCTTTGGCTACCCTTAGTTCACCATTAATTCATTATAATACTAAAAATCCCATCGCTAGAGAGAATTCACTGCCACTTTGTGTACCTGCGACATCTGTATAAGCTCCTTCTCACACTACACCTGCACACTAGAAAACACCCCCTCTTCCATGCTTAAGCCCACACTCCACCCAATGTAAGGTGCTTTGTAACCCGTGTGTCTTTTACTATTGGGAGCGGGGTTTTTTTTTGTTTGTCCAGCTGGCAGCTACTGGACTGCCTTCCCTGTAAGTAAGTTCCTGAGGAAAGCCTATGTCTTATCCCTTGACTCTGGGTCATTTCTTTGGCTTCTTGGACATGGTGCCTTTCCTTCTGAGGTCTTTGGGGATCTGGCACGATGCTCCCAAGGGACCTTCTCTTTAAAGATCTCTGGAATGTTCTCTTGCCCCAAGAAGGAACATTTCTTTGTTTGTGCAGTTAAGAAAAAAAGAAAAGGAAAAAAAGTCAATGCCCAAGGCAAGGTCAAGTAGAAAGTAAAGAGCTGAGCTGGGTTGAAAGAGAAGGTCTGGGTGGGAGAGTCATTGCAGGGTTGCCCTATTCAGCAAGGAGGGTCTGAGGAGAGCAAGGGTGTGGGGACTTCTAAGAATATGATTTTTAAATCAAAATAAAAACTGTTCCTTATATTCTGACTCACAGGGGATTAGAAGGTAGTGGATGGACTAAATGAAAATGCTTCAGTTCAGAATTTAATCCTGTTAGGCAATAGTAAGTCACTCTTCTCAAAGGCTCTCGTGCCAAAAAATAGAAAAGAAGGGGGAAAAAAGGTGCATCCACAGTTTGTAAGAGATAATTGTTTCTGAAGAACTGCTTGCCTGAGGCCTTTTGAATGTTACATTTTCTTCCAGTTTGCACAACTTTCTCTTCTAAAGAGAACAGTGGATTTTAGGTTGGGATGTGCGCTGTGCCTTGAGTAGGGTTTCCCAGCTGGAAGCTGGAAGAGATGAGAGGAGCCATGAGTGAGGGACTCTGGCTTTCATCCTTGTTGTCAGAGTTCAGTGATACAGGGAAACAACACAGAAAATGGGACCAAATGGTTAAACTAATTTGGACTTTGTAGACTTGAAAGCAATTAAAATTCATCCAGTCCCTGGCTTGTTTCTATTGTCATGAGACTTACCTTAAAGGGTAAGGACTTTGCTTAAGATCCATTTTGTTTTATTCTTTCTATTGTATTGTATTTAAAAAGTCCCTTAGTGAGGGAGTCATGGGTGGGGCAGATAAATTATTAGCATGGAGGAGTCAGAGGAACACATGCTACTTGAATGATTTTTTCAACAGCAGAAAAACCCAGATATAGAAAGTATCATTATGTAGCTAGATTTCTTGTGTTGCTGGTATGGCCTTCTATAGCAAGCATCAGAGGACAGATTTCATAGAAAAAAACAATCCAACTTTAGACTCCAAGGAAATGCTAGAGACCAGTGGTTGATTCTTATGCTATTTACTGAGGCCAAAGTCAAATCCTAAAGACTTGCACAAAGTATTCGATACTTTTACAAGCTATTCAGAACCTAGTTGGTTGGAAAGACATGATTCCACATCTGCTGGTCATAAAGGCCATGTTTAATAACAGATTATAAAGACAGTTCAAAATTAAGACAAATATTCTATGCCAAAATACATTTGTCCTTTGTCCTACTATATTGAACTAGAGATTTTAGGAGGTTTTTCCGTGGATCTAGAACCATGGAAAACATATATTGTGCGATTGTTGTTCATTCAGTTGATAAGAGTTGTCTATGTATAATAGAGAAGGACATAAGAGGGGCTCAGGAAGGTATTAGACACCATGAAGCTAAAAAAAGGAAGGAATTCATATTTACTGAGTGAATTTTACCTGCTGGATAATAAAAAGATTTGTAAAGAATACTTATAGATTAGGGTAAAAATAATATTTCCTTTTCATTGACCACCTATATACAATTTTGGATCCCCATTTGCCTAGATTAGTAGGAAGACCAGTGTTTCTTTCAGCAAATGTTTTTGCATACCTACTGAGTCAGGCGTGCTGGGACTCTCAACGCAGAAATTCCCAGGGTTGGACACTCACACATTGGACTTTCTTCCTGGTCAAATTCATTGCTTGCTGGGAGAGCAAACCCTTCAACATATCTCGCAAGGCTAGTGGATCCTACAACCTTGGGTGTAGTGGCAGACTGGTTCAGAAGCTGGCCGGCAATGTGGTACCACGGCTGCTGCTGTCGCCCTGGCACTGTGTGCCTGCATCTGAGAAGTCCCCACATCCTCCTGATGCTGGGATCCATGGGTTTCTCCCACAGGGTGAGTAAGACACAGATCCTTCTGAGCAGACCTTGATTAATAGGGGAGGGAAGAGGGAGAAAACCCAGAGACAACTCACTTGGTTATCTAAAGTCTCTGGTATTCTTACTTTCAGTACCACAGATACATTCAATCATTTATTCAGTCACCCTCTTATTTACCAAGCACCTCATATGTGCCAGAAATGGTTCTAGGCATTGGGGATTCAGTGACTAAGGCAGACCTGGTCTCTGCCTTTACGAAATTATATTCTAGCGAAAGAAGATAGAAAACAGATGAACAAATGCTGTAACTGAATGCCTAAATCCTACGGAAGAAAATAGACCGAGAAAAGTAGACTAACAGAGAGTGTGTTTGTATGTGTGTGTGTGTGTGTGTGTGTGTGTGTGTGTGTGTGTGTTTGTGTGTGTGTGTGTGTGTGTGTGTCTGTAGGGGGTGAGGTTACTATTTTAAATAGGTGGTCAGGAAAGGCTTCACTGATATGCTAATGTTTGATCCAAGAGCTGAAAGATGACAGAGTTGTCTGCTGTCTGGGGAAACAATTCCAGACAGGAAGGATGTCAAGGACAAAGGCGTTTGAGTGGGAGCATGAAAAGGGGCTGGTGTTCAGAGCTTACTGAGAGCTCAGGAGAGGAGTAGGGGTTGATATGGGGTGCACATGTGTTGGGGGTTGCTGACCAAAGCCTTGTAAGGTCATGGTGTTTACTCTGAATGAGATGGGAAGCCACAGAAGGGTTTTGAACAGAAGAATGACGTGTTATAAAAAGGCCACTCTGACTGCTGAGTTGAAGGAAAACTTCCAGAGTTAGATAAGGAGATTGGTTGGAGAACTGTTACTAATCCAGGTGAGAGTTGAAGTGGCTTAGACCAATGTGGCCAGGGTGGAAGTGGTGATTCTGATCTATTTTTAAGGTAGAGAAGAAAAAAATTACTGACAGATTGGATGTGGGCATGAGAGAAAAAAATGGGGAAAGCAGCTGGACTGGCCAGCCTATTAAGTGGGACCCCAAGAGAGCCATTCCCACGACAAAATGGGCTTTTGCTGGCAAGCCCAGGTGGCAACAGCGTGGTGGCTAGGAATAAAAGAGGACCACTCCTTCCTTATATTGACCTCTTTTAAGGGAACTAAGAAGGGCTGGGGCACCAGTCCTACAAATATGATATCTATCTATCTATCTATCTATCATCTGTTTAATTTTTGAGTATGCAGTCCATTTACACGCAAAAGGTGTAGAAAAAGGAAAATTTTTTCCCTATCACTAGTTCTTTGATATGTTTATTAGTTCTACGGTTCTATTTCTTTCAAATTAATTTTTGCTCTTATATTTACTATTTCTTCCATGTTTTTTTCTGATTTAATGCTTTATTTATTTCAATTCTTCTTGCAAGTATCTAAAGCTATACATTTCCCTAGGATCACAACTTTGGTTGTATTCTGTATATCACACGTGGCTACATTAGTGCTTTACATTCACTCACAAGGTGTCTTCTCTATGCACAAGCCTGTCACTAGGGTTGTTGAGGCAGGACATATTTAAGTCTCCAACCAGGATAAATGCTCATGATTATTCCCCTGCCCTTAGAGAGGCTTACCTGTGCAGTTCATTTCCTTCTGTTCTCAGGGACAATTCTCTCTCAGGGACCTTATTGTCAGCCACTCTGTGTAATCAGGCCATAATTGGTTCTTTCAAGCACACCAGACATCTTTTAATAATTTTAAATAGCAAAGGGAAAAGGTCCCTTTTCTACCAAAGGTCTCCCTGCTTCTATGTAAATTCAAAAGGGCAGTGGGTGGACAGAAAAGTTCTGTTTGACCCCACCCATTGCACTCAGGGCCAAAATCCCAATGTATTGGGGGTATGCCTATTAAGGATCCCCTCTCCATCCCCTCAGAGCTGGGACGCACATATCCTCTTGCACCTATATTATTCCATTTAAACTTCTGACAATTTCACAAGGCAGTAATTTTTACCTTTATCTTCACAGACAGACACAGGTGCTTAGGAAGGTCAAGCACCTTACGTGTATTTACACAGTAAGTGTAGAAACGAGATTCAGCTCAAATATGTCTTCAAATCCTGATCTGTTCCACTTGACCAAGTTGCCTTCCCCAAATGTATCAATATTCACGCTTCAATTAGGCAGTTGTGTCAGGAAGTGATGCCCCTTTCTAAATTATGTTTGAAGATGACCAAAGTTTTGTCTTTAAGCACTAACATTTTGAAAACCATTTAGATACACATATTTCTAGAATGTGTTGTATATCTTTCTGTTTTCTTAGGCAAAGCACACTGAACAGATTTTAAATTTTGCTTGATGATTCATGTTGTGTTTATGAGCATCATTATTATGTAATGACATAATATAGAGAGTTTAAGTATCTTGCCCAAGGCTAGACAGCTGTTAGGTGGAGAAGCCATTTGAATGCAGGCAGCTTGGCTACAAAGCCCATAGTGTTCTTAGCAACTATGCTATAATGCCTCACTGAGGGCTCAGAAAGAGTCAGAGATCACTGTGGGCTGGAACTGACTTGTCCCAACAGTCCTGGTTGCTCTGGTAAAGAACAAGGAGGCAGGATCTGAAGCATCAAGCAAGCTTAGCAGAGATGGAGATCAAGGTCCACTTTGCTGACACATCAGAATAGAGAAATTCAGGGTTATAGTTGAAGTCCAGGGAACTAGATCAGAGATAGAGGTGTGTTTTATTAGACAACAGAAAGTGGATATTAAGGAATCTCTGAATAGGAGCCTGAGATAAAATTCACATGTTAGAGTTTTTTGGGGAGAGGAGGAGTGCTGATGTATAGCACCCCTCTTTCCTGCTCCAGTTCTGAAAAAACTGAGAGACCCAGAGTAACAAGGGGCCACGTATTCCCTCATCACCATTGAAGGCTGAGTTGGAAGTCATAGCACATGGTGAGAGACAAATGGACCTGAGAAGTAATTCAAGGAGTCAGCATTCTTACCTCACATCGCATGTTGGTCGTTGGACAGGTAAGGCTTACAGTGTGGTGGAGCAAGAAACTCCTGTGCTTGCAGTTAAGTCTACTTAAAAGGCTAAGCTTTGATCATCTTGAAACAATTAAGAAAGGAGGGAACCCTACCTGACAAAGCTATATAATTGAAGAGTGACTATTGAAACTTTTATTGAGGCAAACTGGTAGAGTGGAAGAAGTCAGGGTTTGAAGGCAGACCTGAATTTAAATCCTATGTCTACCACTTACTATGTAAATACATGTAAGTTTTACCCTGCTAAGCACTTGTGTCTGTCTGTGAAAATGGGGATCAAAATTATTACCTTGCAAAATCATCATGAAACTTAAATAAAATGATGTCAGTGCAAGAAGATATATGGTGCTGGCTCTGGGGAGTGGGTAAGGGGTCCTTAACAGTCACACCCCCAGTCAATTCTTCTCAGGAAAGTCTCTCCACCGTCTCTTGAACAGAATAAAAGGTGACTAGAGGCCAGAAGTTACATGGAGGAAACATCAGAAGTCTCCCTCACATAATAGTGGATAGATTTTAGCTGTATATCCTGCAACTTTTCAGCCATACTGTGTTTCACAGAGTTGATAAAACTTGTCAACTCTACCCTGATAGTGGTTGCCAGGAAATGCTAGTGGAAGAGGTAAGAATGAAACGGGTTTCAAAGATGGGTTGGATTTAAATTAGTCGAGAGAACAAGAAGGTAATTACAGACAGAAAAGAATAATTTGAGCCAAGACATATTCATTCTATATTTAGGGACAAATATATGAGTTGACTAGTTTGAAGAGGTTTTGGAAAGATAAGTTTGAGCAAGCCATGCCTGCTGAAGAGGTTGAAGGTTTCCAGAGATCCCACATGAAGTCAGATAGTCCAATTAATGAACTTTCTATCTAAAAAAAAAAAAAATCCTTGTAGAGTATAGAAGTATAAGTGTTCTGTGCTAGTTACTTGCTTGTTAGCTATCTGATTCTTTCTCTACCCTTACCTTGATCTGATCTATATTGCAGGGAACTACATTTTTCAGGATTCCTTAACTGGCTTCTGGCTGAGTTTGGCCCATGAAACACACTGGCATGAGATTGGAGGGGAAGTGGTAGGAAGATGCCAGCGGACATTTTGTCCTCTCTCTTGGCCAGAGATGGTATCACTAGTAGTAACTATGTCTCTTCTAGGTCCCTGCTCCTCTAAAATGTCCCTGGCATAGTTCCGGCTTTCACTGGGTTGCCTCAAATCCTGGACTCCAGTGACACTGCCTCTTTCAGGCTAATCTCTGGACTGCCTCACTGTCTCCAGATCTTCCAGTATTTGTGTGTCCACTACCCTGTATTAATTGCTCTGTATTTGAAATATCTAAAATAGTTTTCATTTTCTTGACTGGACCTTGACTGATTTATCATCTCTTTTACTACTCAAATTCAATAAGATCTATGGTATTATGACAGAAATTTACATACCCAAGCACTGCTTTCCAATGCAGAACTTCCAAGTTGGATCCCAGGCTAAGGAAGAGCATGCCAAAGTTTGCTCGTTAGAATTATTACTTTGGTAACATGTGGGAAGAATGGTAGATGCTGAGACCGGAGGAGGGAGACTTGTTGAGCAACAACTGCAATAGTCCAGGAGAGAGAGGACAAGGGCTTAAAACCAGACAGTTTTCACTGTCTGAATGCGGTATATCAGGAAGATGAAGGAGACTAGAATAATTGCAGCATTTCTCCAGGGTGACCATATGGCACCTATGCTCTTGGCTGAGCTTGAGGACACAGGAAGAGGACACATCTGGATAGATGGGTAGATGATGAGTTCGGTTTAGCGGCATGTTGAGTTTTGGGGAGCAGAGCATACACAGGGGAGGGCGAGAGACAATGGTTTAAGTTATGATGTAGGTGATAGGAAATCCAAGGGTGTAAGTGAAATCCCCTGGAGAAGTGAATAGAAAAGTTCTGAAGGCAGAGCATGGAAGAGCCTCACCATAGGGAACGCAGGAGATTGAGTTGGAACAACCACAGAGCTCAGAGGAAAACCAGAGAAGAACAGCACTAAGGGAGACCAAAGGAGAACAAGTTTCAAGAAGAGAGTGGTCACTGCTGGCAAAGGCTGTACCATGGCTGAGAAGGACTGGTCAAGGAAATTGGCAGCTAGGGAGGATTAGTACAGATGTGGATAGGTGCAGATGTGGGTTCTTAAACTTGAAGAGGTTTATGTCTGATGGATGCACACCCCATGTATACATACACACATGCATATACACACACATGCACACATGCTCATATGCATGAATCCACACGAGCATGAGAAGTCACCTTTTTAGAGTTTTACTTTTAGGCAAGAAAGAAGTATCTATTATACATCATCTGACTGGTCTAGAGAAAGAATGAGCCAATCTTGAGCTGCTTTTTCTTCTCTCTTTCCCCCCGACATACATAGCACAGAGGTCTCAGCAGGAGACCAGAAAAACCTCAAGGAGGTCCCAATCTGCAGAGAACCCCTGTAAGTCCCAATCGATGGAGCCCAAGTTGTCTGGCTACAAAACCTGCTCTTTCTTCTTTCTGTAGGATGCTTTGAAGAATCTGTTGTCTCTAAGAGTTCTGAGAGTTGTTTTGACTATAATTTTTGGTCCACTGAAGTTGCACTGCTAAATATAAAGCCATTTAGGTGAGAGTACTTCCCAATGTCACCTAAGAGGATGCTGCTGCAGTCTTAAGCTTCATTAGGGTTGACGCTGGAATGGTTTTCAGTATCATTGTGCAGTCAAGACTGCAGGCCCAGATCCTACTGGAGGAGGTGAGGTGAGATGTGGTGGGTACTGAGGAGTTTGTGGGGGGCTCGTAAAGGGTTAACAATGGGTAATGTCTCCTGGATCAGAATAATCTCAATATCTGAAAGGATATTGGCTGGAGCTTCCTTACTCCTCTGCTTCCTCTTTGCTCACTGGACAGAGCAGAAGTGCCAGGATGCAGAATTGAGCACCACTTGAGGGGTAAAGGGGTTCATTCCAGAGTCATGAGAAGAGTTTTGGTCCTTCATATGTCAAGGTGGCTGTATGCCCGGGAAACCCCAGAGGACTCTGACATGTTCCCTGTGGTAGTGGTCTGGGTTCTTGCCTGGGCTGCACACTGGACTCTCCTGGGGAGCATAGACAGTACTACGGCCTGACCCCCCTATCTCTGTTCCCTCCTTCTCTCTACCCCTGATTTGTGATTCTGTTAATTTGGGACAGGCCTGCGCATCAGAGTTTTCAAAAAGCTGCCCAAATGTGGCCAGGATAGAGAGTTGCTGAATTCTGAGTTATTCCTTAGGGCCCTTAAAGAGCACGAGCCTTTTCTGAACCGCAAAGTAAACAACATAAAAAGACAACCCAGCCGGGCTCAGTGGCTCAGCCTGTAATCCCGCACCTTTGGGGGGCTGAGGTGAGTGGATTGCCTGGGCCTGCGAGTTCGAGACCCGCCTGGGCAACTTGGCAAGACCTCATCTCTACAATAAATCAAAAATTAGCCGGGCGCGGTAGCACGCACCTGTAGTTCCAGCTACTCAGAAGGCTGAGGCGGAAGGATCACCTAAGCCCAGTGGGTCGAGGTTGTGGTGGCCGTGAGCGTGCCACAGCACTCCAGCCCGGGTGACAAGAGCGAGACTAAAACTCAAAAAAAAAAAAAAAAAGACACCCCATGGAACAAGATAAAATATTTGCAAGTTATACATATGATAAGAGGTTAACAGACACAACATGTAAGAAATTCACACAATTCAGCTGCAAAAAACAAATCCATTTAAAAATAGGCAAAGGACCTGAATAGACATTTTCCCAAATAATTCATACAAATGGCCAACAGATATATTAAAAGGTGCTTAATATCACTAATTACCAGAAAGATGCAAATCAAGTCAGAATCAGAATGAGATATCACCTCACACCTGTTAGGATGGCTATTATCAAAAAGCCAAAAGATAGCAAGCATTAGGGAGGTTGTAGAGAAAAGAGGTTGCACACTCTTGGTGGAAATGTAAATTGGTACAGTCATTATGGAAAATGGTATGCAGGTCCCTAAAAAAATTCAAAATAGAGCTATCATCTGATCCAGCAATTCCATGTCTGGGTATGTATCCAAAAATTTGAAATCAGTATCTTAAAGAGACATCTGCATCTTAATATTCATTGCAGCATCATTCACAATAGCCAAGATGTGGCAACAACATAAGTGCCAATGGTTAAAAAATGTGACACACACACACACACACACACACACACACACAATGATATATCATTTAGTCTTTAAAAAGAAGGCAATCTTGTCATGTGACAGCATGGATGACCTCAAGGACACTTGGTTAAGTGAAATAAGCCAGGCACAGAAAGACAAATACTGCATAACGTCACTCAAATGTGGAATCTAAAAAAAGTTGAACTCATAAAAACAGAGAGTAGAGGGTGGTTACCAGGGGTCAGCGGCAGGGGGAATAGATCGGGGAGGGGTAGCAGGGAAAATGGGGAGGTGCTGATCAAAGGTGATAAGATGAATAAGTTCTGGAGACCTAAGATACATCATGGCAACTAAACTGATGACACCGTACGCTAGACATTTGCTAAGGGTAGATCTCACCACACAAGTGCACACAAAGTTCACTGTCTTAAGTGACTTCATTGTGGCAATAATTTCACAACATATACGTATCAAAACGGCACATTGTAACAGCACACTTTAAATATACATGATTTTTTATTTATCAATTATACCTCAATAAAGCTGGAGGGGAGGAGGATGAGCCTTCTGGGGAGGTTTGTCACTTGGTTCTGCCACAGGCCTTGTGACTTTGTTTACTCAACTTGTCTTTGTCTCCTACTGACTGTTATCAGCTGCTCTGATAGATGCAGCTTTAAGGACGATTGGTGGGGAGCAGTTTTGTCATCAGAGTGAAGGCGAATGGGCTGGCGCAGTGGCAGTCAGCCAGCCACCTGCAAGAGATGCAGCAGGCAGCCGGGGCCTTGAGGGCTCAGCTCTGTGACTGCATAATTTTTCTCATGGGGCTACAAAGGCTCCCTCCATGGGGCATTTATCAGCTATGCTTCCACCTCTGAGATTCCCAGGCTGACATTTAATGAAGCAGGTAGGAGACTATTCCTTTCCTCTCAACCTCAGACACGGCTACCAGGACAGCTTTAGGGAAATATCTGCGGGCAGCCAGGACAGGGACGGGAGGAACAGAGCAGAGTGACTGTGTCAGGAGGAAAGACACAAAGGAAAGAAGAGTTCATGAGCTTGAACCTGGACTGTAAGGGTTGGTCAGGACCTGATAGACGCTCCAGCCCAGTTCTCCCATCTGTCAAACACTGGAGTCACTTGTGATTACCTGGAAAGTGACCAGCAGGTAAGTGGCAGGTAAGTGAAAGAGGGAAGAAAAGAAAAGAAAAAAATGCAACAGTCACCAGAGAATTCTAGGCTCAGGAGGCAAGTTCAGTACAAAATCAGATAATCACAGTAGTTCCTTCTCTAGCACTTAGAAAATATTTTATCTGATTAATGTCTAAAAGAGACAAAGGCAACTCCTGGAGGAGCTATTTCCTTTCCCTACATGGCCAGCTAGTTCCTCATTTGTGCTTTGGAAGCACAGAGAATCATTCATTCACTGAGTATTTACTAAGCACCTATTGTGTGCCAAGCACTGTTCTGGATGCTCCAACAGACTGGTGAGCAAGCAGGTGAGGATGCTAGCCAGCAAGAGTTTACAGTGTTCCAGGAAATAGGGCTCAAGACATACCACCTCAAATATGACTGTCGAAGACCAGAAAATGCTACCCCACAATAGGCCTCTTGGGCAAAGGGATTATTTGGAGATGATTATTTTGAAAAGCTGCAGACACAGGTGAAACCCTGAAAAGTTAACCTTTTGTGCAAGAAATTTACGTCTGTAAAAGAGGTCACCATTTGTAAAGAGAAGTCATCTGACTTGCAAGACAGGCCAAATCTTTTTTGTCTTAAGGTGATCTTCTGGGCCATCTCATGGTAACTGGGCCTTTCTGCACACCCTTCTCTCTTTGTAGTTTAAAAGACCCTTTTGAGATCTGCTCTTGAGATTTGCTCCTGTATCTGATGCACTTCCATGGATGCAGGAGGTATGCATGCTATTAAGCTTCTGTTTATTTTTCTCTTGTTAATCTGTCTTTTGTTACAGGGAAGCACAGCTAAAAACCCATGAAAGGTGGAGGAGAAAATCATGTTCCCTCCCCTGCATGGGTGAGACAGACGCTTAACTGGTAATGCTAAGTGGTGTGGGGAGAATGAAACTGAGAGTAGCTTGGGAAGCTGGTATGTGTTTCAAAGAGGTTGATGAGGAAGATTCTCACTGGCAGAGGATTCTGAGCAGGGACTCAGAGGATACGAAGGAACAAAATATATACAAAGCTGGGATGGTGGTCACATGCAGAGGCAATGGCAAATACAAAGACCCTGAGCTGGGGCGTCCTGGGCATGTTGGACCAGCAAGGAAGGGCCAGAGAGAAGTAATGAAGGGAGATTGGGTGCTGGAATGCTGAGCAGGCAGCAGAGAGCCCAACCTTATAGGACCTTGTATAGCAAAGGAGTGACCTTACCCAAAGAGAGTTCTGACCTTTGATTCGTGGGAAGAGATCTACATGGCCTTGGGATGTCCTACCTGATAAGAGAGTCTTTTTACCTGGGGGCATTGAGTTACAACAGGTCATCTCCCCTTAAAATGGGGGCCTGGGATCACATCACATCAGCTTGATCTCTGGAGGGACTGGAAACAAAAGGTCAGTAATGAGGGCAGTCAACATATCTGTACAACTAGGTCCCAAGAAGAACTCTGGACAAAGAGGCTCAGATGAGCTGTGTGGTCAGCAATAGCCCGTATTGTCACTCACCATTGCTGGGAAAAGGGTGGACTATCCCCAGCTCCACTGGGCAAGGACTGCTATAAGCTCCATGTGTGGAGCTTTTCCAGACTCAGCCTGGTGCCTTTCCTTCTGGCTGATTTAATCTGTATTCTTTTATTGAAGTAAACCATAATGTATATAACAGCTGTCAGTGAGTCCTGTGAATCCTTTTAACTAATTATCAAAACTGAGGGTGGTCTCGGAAACCCCAGGACTTGCAATTGGTGTCAGAAATGAGAGTGGTCTTGGGACCACCCCCTTATTTCACAGGCTATAGAATGTTTTATGGACTTTGGCTTTAACTTTATATAAGTTGAGGGCCACTGTAGGTTTTGAGTAGGGGAGTGACATGGTCGGCCTTATTTTTAAACAAAAATTTTTTTTTAGAGGTGGGATCTTTCTGTGTTGCTCAGGCTAGATTCAAACTCCAGGGAAGGAGGGAGGAGATGAACAGCTTTGAATATAACTCTCAGGGGACTTTCAAATAAAGATTAATAAAAGTGAAAATGGAAATGTCATGGATTTGAAATGATGGCAGGAGTTATACTTTATTGTTCAGGTAAATGATGTGATGGAATTGGTATTTAAGAAGGATTAGTTAAGTTTATACTTCTGTCATTAAAAATATGGAAAGGCTGGGAAATCAATGTAGTATTTGCTCATCATCACATTGGGACTGCTAATAGACTAGTGTTTTAGCCTGGGTTTTCCAGAAAGCAGATAGGGTGACATAGTTAAGGCTTAAGAACACATACTTTAAGGTAGAGAATGACTCAAGGGCAAGAGTGAAGCAGAGAAAGAAAGAGAGCCAGATACAGAGAAGTGTGGTCAAGCTGGACACAGTGTCTGTGTCTAATCATGTGGAGCTGCCTGAGATGTATCTTGGGGTCATTAGCCCAGGGAACGAAATAGGGGAATACACTTATCCATTGGTTCTATATCTTCTATGGTCAAAAACCTGCTCCACCAGTTATTAATTATCATCTTCCCAACTTCTGAGAACACCAAGCTGGTTCCCACGTCAGCCACCACACCAGTGCTGACAGTGAGGACCCTAGTCTGGGTGCTGTTGATTGTACCTGCTGTTTGGACCCTATACAGCACTGGACCTAACAGCAGTGGCTGCATATAAAACAGGGGAGGGTGAAAGGGTAAGATGATGCCCAAGGAGCTCCTTGGCCAAGGCACAGTGTCTGATACAAGTAACGACTTCAGGAAACCTCTTTTCTTGGAAGTACTGTTATGTTGTTGATGGAAATCTAGTCGGTGGGCTCCCTCCATGTCTTTTGGTAATAGCTGTGGTCTGCTATAAAGTAATTCCTGTGACAGATAACTATTATTTGTCAAGGGCCATTCATTGAAATAGCCTTTATTCAACAGGATGAGGGACTTTATGGCTTGTCTTTGGTCACAGGGCTGAGTGTGGCTGAGGTTTGACTTTAGTCATGAAAAAGCAATCCGTTATTCAACCATCTCAAAAGCTGGCAGAGAATTACAGTGAACCAGAAGACTGTGTGAAGTATGAACTGGCATAATTTGGGAATAATGGTAGATTCTTATATCTCTCTTAGACTCTTGTGAGGTGGCATGGCTCTAAGTAAGTCTGTCTGTTGAGAACCACTTGATAAAAATGGACTTAGAGAAACAAGAGTTAAACAAAGCAGCCTCAGTATTTTTTACCCATCCTTGCCTCTGACTAAATTACACAGTTCAAACTAGTTAAAATAAATATTAAGACTGGAAAGAGAGATGCCAGACAAGGGCAGAGAGGAGTGAATGCCTTGTGGCTCACATTTAGAAATCATCTGATGCTACTACCACTTTCTTTCCTTCTACCCATTCCTTAGCATTATTGAGACAATGAACAGAAGTAAATGACTTGTTCCCAAGCAACTTGGAAGTTCTGCCCCAGAGACTTTGGTGAAACTTTCTGTGTCCCCTGTCTTCACAATTAGCAGCAGCACAGTCACTGAGTTGTTCTTGTGATGATTTTTAGGCTATATATGCCTACACACAGGAGGCTGACATCTTATAAATGCATGTGGTTTTATTCAAATGAATACAGTTGATGAATGCTGGGCTAGAAGCCTGGACTGTCCTCTTATTTGGATCAAGCTTGCTAAATATCTGTTGGAATTTTGTTCTATTAGAACTCACAGCTTGGTTCCAAAATCAGCCATGTTTTTGACAGATAATAGGTAAAAAAAAAATTCACTTGCATAAGAGGCTCATGTGTTATGAAGTGATTAAGGAATGGTCTTTCATTATGACTGTTTATTCTCAACTCTGATAACAATGTCTGCTTTTCCATTTTTGTAACTGTTTTTCCTGGCTAGAAACCTGGAATGACCCAGAGTGTTCTGTATGTTTGAAAGATCCTTATTTTGCCTGAAAAAAAGTCACACTTTTGGAATAATAATGTGAAATGATGTGAGTAGTGGAGACAAAAAATTTCTTGTCCAAAATACTTCTACAGTTAAGTGCCCAGGAAACCCAAATGCTCAGTAATAGTTGGAAGAGGATCCAGAGAGGCACCAGTGTTTGTTTATTGCATTAATAAGTTATTATTATTTTTTAAATTGCTGTTATTTATGCATACAAAATTGGTTGAACTGGGACATCTCATTTCTCAACTTTTGTAGATGAAAAAGAATTGATTATAATTCAGGTTAGTTCAAAATGCATCTTTTAATTTTCTTCATCCCACATGACTATTAGATCACTAACCACTTCTAACCTTACTCTTTCCTGGAAGTTAAGTTAGTTTTCACCTAATACTATTGTCAATGTATTTAAGTTTTGCTATAGTTCCTTTGGTCATATATACAATTGCCCAGGTGAATAATGTCTAATATGTGTTCAACACATATATTTCATTTCTGAAGCTCCAAATCAGTATGTTCCTTTCTTATCACCCTCTTCTACTTTTTTCTATTGCCTGACCTGCTTTTCCTAAGGGTTCTGTCTTAAGTAATCCCTCTTATTTAAAAAATATTAAAATTGTTGTTATAGAAAATCTCAAACATATATTGAATTCTTTAATAACATGAGTTTTTATGTTCCCATCACCTAATTTCTACAATTATCAATTCATGGTTAACCTTATTTATGCAATACTCCAAAACTCAAGAAATATTCGTTGTAATAAAAAATACTAATAAATTGGACTACATGAAAATCAAGAACTTCTTGCTCAAAATATATCTTAAAGAGCATAAAAGGCAGGCGACACCATCTGGAAAATATAAATAATTCCTGCTAATCAATAAGAAGAAGCCACATAACCCAGTAGAAAAAAATGGGTAGGAGACTTGACTAGGCACCTTTTAAAAAGGATATGCAAGTAGTTAACATAATTTGGAAAGATATTCTTCTATTATCAAAGAATTACTGATAGCTACATCCACCAGAAGGGTTAAAATCAAAAAGCCTGGCAATGCCAAATGCTGACCAGGATATAAAGAAACTCAAATTTTCACTCACTGCTAGTTGAAGTATTTGACATAACCACAAAGAAAAATTGTTTGGCATAATCTAAAAAATTGAATATACCCTACAATCTAGCATTTCTATTCCTAGTTACATAGTGAATACAAATATGTACATAGATGTCCCAATACGTGCAAATATTCTTATAGCATCATTATTCATAATTACCTCAAACTGACAATAAAATTTTTAAATAAACTATTACAAAGACATACAATGGAATATTCCACAGTAATGAATATAAATTCAATTCTGGTGGTGTGCAACAACATGAGTGAATTTTATATAGTTTAATTTTTAAAAGATCAAGGCAAAAAAGTATATATACAAACTACTTTATGTAAAATGGTGGGGTGAAGTGTTCAAGGAATCAATTTCTCCAATGAAACACCATTAAACTGGGAAAAAAATGACAGACTCCACTTTTGTGGAACTATGGAAGCTAGCAAGAATTTTACAGAAACCAGGGGCATACTTAATGATTGAGAGAACTGCAGAACTTTGGTAAGAAATTATTGTGCTATTTTTTATAATCTGCCTAATATACCTCATTACCTAGCACAGTAGTGACTGTGGGGACAATAGCCAGTGTTCCTGGTGCAGTTTGCTGATGTCCATGGCCTAATACAGAACTTGTTCTTAAAATACTGTGGTTCTGTTTTGGCCTATCCGGCAGTTTCTTGAATGACTTGTATAGAATCTAACCTCTATTTTTTGCCCATTACAGGCTGAAGTGGTTTTCTAAGCAGTGGCAGCATGAAAGGTTTAAAGACACATACTACTTGTAACCTCTTGGGAAAATGGGCATAGATGGGATAAGCATCAGACACATCAAAAAGGCTGGAAAGGAAGAGATTGAGGGGGAATAAGGTATTGAAAGGGTTATCACATGTAAATAGGGAAGCCAGAGTGAAGTATGCCTAGGCCTGGGTGCATGCTTAGAAAAGACCTGAGGACCTTCTGCTTTTACCTAGGCTCCATGCAATAAGGAGGTGAATGCTAAGACAAAGTTGTAGGTGACTTGACTTAGTACTGAAAAAAAATATCCCCACTCAGTCAGGTTGCAAAGACTGGGGAAATATATATCTCTTTATTTTTGACTCCAAGTAGTTAAGAAAATCTTTATCATGTCACTGGTTGATGGCCAAAATAGTGAAACAGAGACTTTACTGACAACACATGGCAAGGAATACAATCTTTTAAAAAAGAGTTTGGAAAAGTCACTGAACAAATGGATGACTGCAGCCACTAATAGTCAACAATAGCAAATTCTGGGAAGAATATGATTTCCAGAGTTATAACATTATATTAAAAATGTCCAGTTTTCAACAAAAAATTACAAGGCCTACAAAGAAACAGGAAAATACATCCCATTCACAAGAAAAAAAATGAACAGAAACTGTCCCTGAGGAAGCCCAGCTATTAAACTTATTAGACAAAGATTGTAAATAAACTATCCTAAATATGCTCAAATTGCTAATAAAAACCATAGACAAGGAACTAAAGGAAACCAGAAGAACAATGTATGAACAGATAGAGAATCTTTTAAAAGAGAGAGGAATTATAAAATAGAACCAAATAGAAATTCTAGAGTGAAAAAATTACATTAGCTGAAATTTTAAAAAAATCACTAGAGGGGTTCAATAGCAGATTTTTGAATAGGCAGAACAAATAATTAGTAAACAGGCTGCACACAGTGACTCATGCCTATAATCTCAATACTTTTGGAAAAATCACTTGAGCTTCGACATTTGTAACCAGCCAGGACAACACAATGAGACCTTGTCTCTACAAAAGATTAGCCAAGTAACATAGTCCCAGCTACTTGGGAGGCTGAGGCAAATGAATTACCTAAGTACAGGGGCTCAGTGCAGTGAGTTATGATGATTGTGCCACTGTATCTCTGGGTGACAGAGAAAGATTCTTGACTCAAAATAAACTTGAAAATAGAACAATTGGAATTATCCAGAAGAGCAGAATGAAAAAAAGAATAATAATACTATAAAAAAACAGAGGTTAAGGGACTTCTGGGACACCATCAAGTGTACCAGCATATGTGTTATGGAAGCCCTAGGAGAAGAAAAAAAGGGAAAAGTGGAGATTGTAATAAAGAATGGCCCCCCAAACTTCACAAATTTGATGAAAATAAATGAACCTACATATCCAAGAAGTTTAATGAACTGTAATATATTCAACAAAACTTCTTCAAAAATGAAATAAAAATTAAAGCATTTTCTGTTTAAAGAAGAGAGAGAGAGAGACAGAGATTGTATTGCTAGCAGACCTGCCTTGTAAGAATGCCATGAGGAGCCCTTCAGGCTGAGATGAAAGGAAACTAGACAGTGATTTGAAGTGATATAAAGAAATAGATAACTCTGGCCCGGGTGCAGTGGCTCACATTCCAACACTTTGGGAGGCTGAAGCAAGGGGACAACCTGAGCCCAGGAGTTTGAAACCTAGGGTAACATAGTGAGACCTTGTCTCTGCAAAAAAATTTTTTAAAAAGCCAGATATGGTGGCATGCACCTGTAGTCCCAGCTACTCAGGAGGTTGAGTGGGAGGATCATTTGAGTCCAGGAGGTTGAGGATGCAGTGACCTGGAGTTGTCACTCCAGTCTAGGTGACAGAGTGAGACACTGTCTCAAAAAAAAAAGACGACAAAAATAAGAAGGAATGAACAATAGACAAACTGTGGGAAGGTAAATATATAGGTATATATAAAAGACAATATTATTGTAGTTTTGATTTGTAATTCCTTTTTATTTCTGATATGATTTAAAGATAAATGCATAAATCTGTCAATGAGCCCACGATGTAAAAATTTGTAATTTGTGACTACAGCAACATAAAAAGAAGAGCAGAGTTGTATAGGAGCAGAGTTTTATTTTTTATTTTTTATTTTTTTTTAATGCTATGGAAGCTAAGTTGATAAGCAGTCAAACTATATTGTTAGAAATTTAGGATATCAAAAGTAGCAGCCATTAAGAAAATAACTAAAAATATATATATAAAGAAAATGAGCAGGAATTAAAAAAAAAAAAAAAAGACACACTAGAAAATAAATCAGTGCCAAAGGAATTAGTGAACAAAACATATGATACATAGACAAAAAACAACAATATGCTGAAAGTCCTTTCCAGTCACCACTTTATTTTGTGTGTTTGTTTATTTGTTTGTTTAGTCAGAGTCTCACTCTGTCGCCCAGGCTGGAGAGCAGTGACATGATCACAGCTCCCAACAGCCTTGACTGCTGGACTCAGGAAATCCTTCTGCCTCAGCCTCCTGAGTAGCTGGTACTACAAGTATGCTCCTCCTTGCCTGTCTAATTTTTCGATTTCTTGTAGAGACGAAGTCACATTGTGTTGCCCCATCTGGTCTTGAATTCCTAGACTCAAGCAACTCTCCTGCTTCAGTCTCCCAAAGCACTAGGATCACAGATGTGAGCTACGATATCTGGTCCAGTCATCACTTTAAATGTAAGTAGATTAAACTTATCAGCTAAAAGACAGGTACTAGCAGAATGGATAAGAAAGTATGATCCAACTTTTCTCTGTCTATAAGATACTTACTTTAGATCCAAAGCACAATCAGGTTACAATTGGAAGGTTGGGAAAAGATATCCCATGCAAATAAAAGGGAGTGGCTATACTAATATCAGATAAGATACACTTTAAGTTACAAATTGTTACAAGACACAAAAAGGCCATTATATATTGCTAAAAAAGTCACTCCATCAAGAAGATATAACATTTATAAACATATAAGCACAAAGAAACAGAGACCCAAAATCCATGAAGCAAATATTGACAGAATTGACAGGAGAAATAGATAGTTTTACAATAATTATGGTAGACTTCAATGTCTAACTTTCAATAATGCATAGAATATATAGTAAAAATCAATATGGAAATAGAAGATTTGAACAACATTGTACACCAACTAGACCTATCAGACATGTATAGAATACTCTATTCAACAACAGCAAAGTACATATTCTCAAGTCCACTTGAAACATTTTCAAACATTTTCCAAGATAGACCATGTTTTAAGACACAAAAAGTTTCCATAAATTAAAAAAATTGAAATAATAAAAAGTACCTTCTTTGACAACAATGAAATGAAACTAGAAATCAATGACAGAAGGGAAACTGGAAATTCATAAATATGTGGAAATTAAACAACACACTCTTAAAGAATCAATGGATCAGAGAAGAAATCACAATGGAAATCAGAAAATACTTTGGGATGAAAAAACAAAAGTACAACATATCAAAATTTGTGCACTGCAGTGAAAGCAGTGTGCAGAGGAAGTTTATAGTGATATACATCTACAACTACAAAGAAGAAAAATTTCAAATTAGTAGCCTATTTTTACATTCCAAAGAACTGAGGGAAAGAAGCAAACTAAACCCAAAGTTAGCAAAAGAAATAAAACAATAAAGATTACAGAAGTCTCAGTAGGCTGAGGTGAGAGGATTGCTTGAGTTCAGGAATTCAAATATAGCCTGTCACTTTAAAAATAACAACCACTGGGGAAAAAGACCATATTTAGCAAGTGGTGGTGGGAGAACAAGCTAATCACAGGCAGAAGAATGAAACGGGACACCCACCTATCACTATTTACAAAAATCAACACAAAATAGTTCAAAGACCTAAACATAAAACCTCAAACTATAAGAATCCTAGAAGAAAATATAGGAAACACCCTTATGCACATCGGAGTAGGTAGCAAATTTTTGACAAAGTTCCCAAAAATGAATGCCACGAAAGCTAAGATAGACAAAAGGGTTTTCATCAAATGGAAAAGCTTTTGCACAGCAAAAGAAACCATCAAAAGAGTAAAGAGACAACCCATAGAATGGGAAAAAAATTTGCAGATTATGCATCTGACAAAGGCCTAACATCCAGGATCTACAAGGAACTCAAACAAAATGAAAGGAGAAAAAAAAACCCATTAAAAAGTGGGCAAAGAACATGAACCGACAATTCTAAAAAGATGACATACAAGCAGCCAACAAACACATGAAAAAATGCTCTGTCTCACTAATCAGCAGAGAAAGGCAAATTAAAACTGCAATGAGACACAAGACCGGTCTCAGTGACTCAGCCTGTAATCCCAGCACTTTGGGAGGCCGAGATGAGTGGATTGCCTGAGCTTGTGGGTTCAAGACCAGCCCGGGCAACTTGGCAAGACCTCATCTCTACAATAAATCAAAAACTAGCTGTGCATGATAGCACATGCCTATAGTTCTAGCTACTTGGAAGGCTGAGGCAGAAGGATCTGAGCCCAGCAGATCAGCGCAGGGGTGGCCGTGAGTCTGCCACTGCACTCCAGCCTGGGCAACAGAGTAAGACTCCAACTCAATTAAAAAAAAAAAAAAGAAATACAACGTAACTCTGGTAAGATGGCTATCATTAATAAGTCAAGAAACAACAGGTACTGATGTGGAAGTGGGGGAAGGAGAATGTTTCTACACTACTGGTGGGAGTGCAAGCCAGTTCAACCTCTATAGAAAACAGTGTGGTGATTCCTTAAAGAACTAAAAATTGATCTTCCATACGATTTAGTAATCCCTCTCCTGGGAATATGCCTGGTAGAACATAAATTGTTCTACCAAAAAGACACCTGCACACACGTTTCTAGCAGCACTACTCACAATAGCAAAAACATGGAACCAACCTTCTGTCCATTGAAAGTGGACGATAAATAAAATGTGGTACATTTACATCATGGAGTATTACACAGTCATAAAGAGGAACAAAACTGGCCAGGCACAGTGGCTCACTCTTATAATCTCAGTACTTTGGAGGCCGAAGTGAGAGGATTGCCTGAGCCCACAGGTTTGAGACCAGCCTGGGCAACTTGACAAGACCTCATCTCGAAAAGTTAGCCGGGCTTGGTGGCACATGCCTGTAGTTCCAGCTACTTGGAAGGCTGAGGAAGGATCACTTGAGCCCAGCAGGTTGAGGCTGCGGTCGCCATGAACATGCTGCTACACTCCAGCCTGGGTGACAGAGTGAGACTCCAACTCAAAAAAAAAAAAAAAAAAGAAAGAAGAACAAAATCATCGGCTTCGCAGCAACTTGGAGTTGGAGACCATCATACTAAGTGAATGATCACAGAAACAAGGAAGTGAATTCTGCATGTTCTCACTCATAAATGGTCCCTGAACACTAGTCACATTAGCACAACGGTGGGATCAGCAGTCCCAGGACACTGCTAGGGGAGGGAGGGAAGGAGAAAAGTGGTGGTCATGAGACAACACAAAGGGTACCTGGTCCACCACCAGGAGTGAAGGACAGTTAAAAGCCCAAACTTCACCTGCATGCAGCCTACTTATTTTATTTATTTATTTATTTTTTGAGTTGGAGTTAATGGCCATTCATTAACTCTTCCCTCTCAGGGTTCTAACTGCCCCCTTTATTTTTTTTTTTTAGTTGGAGTCTCACTCTGTCACCCAGACTGGAGTGCAGTGGCCGCTCCCGGCCACCGCAGCCTCGACCTGCTGGGCTCCGGCGATCCTTCCACCTCAGCCCTCCGAGTAGCTGGAACTATAGGCATGCGCTACCACGCCCGGCTGATTTTTTATTTATTGTAGAGATGAGGTCTCGCTGCCCAGGCGGGTCTCGAACCCGCGGGCTCAGGCAATCCACTCACCTCAGCCTCCCAAAGGCGCGGGATTACAGGCTGAGCCACCGAGCCCGGCTCAGTCTACTTATTAATCTTCACTTGTTGTGTCTCACACCTCCATAGTAAAATAAACCAATACATCAATAAATTCATAATAAAATGAGAATAACAATAAATTGATTAGCGAACAGATAAATAGAATCCATGAATCCAAATTTTATTTAAAAGATAAATAAAATTTCCAAATCTTTAGTTAGACTAAGGAGTAAAGATATACAAATAACTAAGATCACAAATAAAAGAGGAACATTACTACTGTCCTTACAGAAATAAAAGAAGGCATGTAAGAAGATACTACAAACAATTATATAATACTACACACAATTGTATGCCAACAGATATAAAATGAATAAATTACTAAAAACAGAAAAATTACCCAAACTGACCTGAAAAAGAGAGAGAAAATCTGAACTACAACAACAAAAAGGTTAAATTAGTAAACACAAATTTCTCAACATAGAAAAGTCCAGTAAAAGATGCCTTTACTGGTGAATTCTACCAAATATTTAAGAAGAATTAATATCAATCCTTCTCAAACTTTTCCTAAAATTTGAAGACGAGGGATTACTTCTAGACTTGTTCTATAAGGCTTGCATCACAATGATACAAATGCTGGAGAAAGACATCACAAGAAAAGAAAACTGCAGGTCAATATCCTTTATGACTATAGATGCAAAGATCCTCAACTAAATATTAGCAAATCAAATTCAACAGCATATTTGAAAAGGACTATTCACTGTGAGCAGGCGAGATTGTGCAAGAAATGCAAGGTTGATTCAACATAGGAAGATTAGTCTATGAAATATCCACATTAAGAGAATGAAGGAAGCCAGGTGCAGTGGCTCACGCCTGTAATCACAGCACTTTGGGAGGCCAACGCAAGAGAACTGCTTGAGCCTGGGAGTTCAACCCCAACTAGATAACATAGCAAGACCTCTACAGGAAAATAATTAGCCAGACATGGTAACGTGACCATAGCATCAGCTACTTAGCAGGCTGATGCTGAATGATCAATGGAGCTCAGGAAGTTGAGGCTGTGGTGAGCCATGATCGTGCTACTACACTCCAGCCTGGGTGACAGATTGAGACCCTGACTCAAATACACAAAAATCAGTTGTATTTCTATATACCAGAGAAGAAAAATCCAAAAATCAAAGTTTTAAAGAATCGCTTTACAATAGAATCCAGAAGAGTCAAGTACCTAGGAATAATTTTATCCAAGTAGGTGAGAATCTTGTACACTGAAAAGCACAAAACATTGCTGACAAAAACATTAAAGAAGACAAATGAATGGAAAGATATCCCATACTCATAGGTTAGAAGACAATATTGTTATTGTTAAGATGAAAACACTACCCAAAATAGTCAAGATAAAATCCCTATCAACATTCCAGTGGCCTTTTTCTTCTTCAGAAATGGAACACCAATTCTCAAATTCACATGGAATCGTAAGATGTCCTGCATAGCCAAAACCATCTTGAAACAGAAGAACAAATGTGTAGGACTCACACTTCCCTATTTCAAAACTTGTTACTAAGCTACAGTAAACAAAACAGTGTTGTAGTGCTGTCAGAATACACCAATAGCCAATGAGCATATGAAAAAAAGTTCAACGTTGTTAGTCATTCGGTAAGAGCAAATCAGATCCACAGGAGATACAACCTCATATCCACTAGGATGTCAGTAATTTTAGAAAGTGGAAAATAAGTGTTTGCAAGGATGTGGCAAAGGGCAAACTTGAAGCCCTTGTACCTCGCTGGTGGACACTTAAAATGGTCCAGATGCTATAGAAAATGATTTTGTGGTCCTCAAAAGCTAAACAATTGCCATAAAATCCTGCAATTCCATTCCAAGGCATATACCCAAAGGAATTGAAAGCAGGGACCCAAACAAATATTTGTATATGCACATTCACAGCAGCATTATTCCCAAATAGAAGGATGCATACACAAAGGTATGTGAATACAATACAATATAGTTCAACTATAAAAAAGAATGGTTGCATCCCCCTCCCCCACCCCGGCACCGCACACAAGAGAAAAATAAAATAAAATAAAAAATAAAAAGGAATGAAGTACTAGTACAGCTACAGTGTGAATGAACCTGGAAAACATTATCACAAATGAAAGAAGCAGGACATAAAAAGTTTAATGTTAGGCCGGGCTCAGTGGCTCAGCCTATAATCCCAGTACTTTGGGAGGCGGATCGAGTGGATTGCCTGAGTCCGCGGGTTCAAGACCCGCCTGGACAACTTGGCGAGACCTCATCTCTACAATAAATTTAAAAATTAGCTGGGTGTGGTAGTGCGCGCCTGTAGCTCCAGCTACCTGGAAGGCTGAGGCAGAAGGATCGCAGGAGCCCAGCAGGTCGAGGCTGCGGTGGCCAGGAGCGGCCACTGCACTCTAGTCTAGGTAGCAGAGTGAGACTCCAACTCAAAAAAAAAAAAAAAGTTTTAATGCTTAATGATTCCTTTTTTTGTTTGTTTGTTTGAGTCAAAATCTCACTCTGTCACCCAGACTGGAGTGCAGTGGCACACTCACGGTCACCTCAGCCTTGACCTGCTGGGTTCAGGCGATCCTTCCGCCTCAGCCTTCCAAGTAGCTGGGACTACAGGTGTGCGCCACCATGCCAGGCTAGCTAATTTTTTTATTGTAGAGATGAGGTCTCACCAAGGTGCCATGCTGGTCTCGAATCCCTGGGGCTCAGCAAATTCTCTTGCCTCTGCCTCCCAAAGTGCTGGGATTACGGGCATAAAGCAGCCAGCATGCCCAGCGATTCCATTGTTATAAAACATCTAGAACAGGTAAATTCATAGAAACAGAAAACAGATGGATGGTGGTCAGAGTGAAAGGAGAGAAGGAATGGGTTCTGGGCTGATGAAAATGTTTTGGAACCAGATAGAGATGGTAGTTTTACAATATTGTAAATGTACTTAATGTCACTGAATTGCTCATTGTAAAATGGTTAATTTTATGCTACTTGAGTTTCACCTTAAGAAAAAGCAAGATTGTGTAGTATATGAGTCCACTTATATCGATTTTTAAAAACAAGTAAAATGAATTTTGGGGGTCAGAAGTTAGGGTAGTGGTTTCCTTTGGGAAGAAGAGTTAAGGTAGTGACTGGAGGAAGCACAAGGAATTCAGGTGCTCAAGTCCAAGTCAGTCCCTGCTAGAACCTTGTACTGGTCCATCAGGGTGTGGCTACTGGATGATTCTAAGCCTGCTGGAGCCTTAAATCAACCTGTAGAGAACTGGGTGTGGTGTAATGCTGACCCAAATAATGTCACAGTGTGTGATGACCAATACCCAGGGAAGACTTATCAATACATTCTGTAATCAATTAAAATTCCAGAAGCCTGTGTTATTTGGAAGAAATTTTTTTCAGTCACCAAGAGAGATGTGTCTCCCCTTTGCCCTGTAAGCTTGTGAATTCAGCCTCATTATACGAACTCAGAAACTGGTAATGTTCTATTTCTTAATCTGGGTGGTGCTTACCTGGGTGTGCTCATTTTCTGATACATAACTGACCTGGATGCACTTAGAGTTTGTGTACTTCTCTGTGTAAGTCTTAGACTTCAGTATATATATTTACTCAAAAAAAAAAAAAAAAAAATGCAAGGCCTGGTGTGGTGACTCAAGCCTCTAATCTCAGCACTTTGGGAGGCCAAGGCGAGAGGATTGCTTGCGCTCAGGGGTTCAAGAACAGCCTGGGCAACTTGGTGAGACCTCGTTTCTACAATAAATTAAAAAAATGTAAGCCGGGTGTGGTAGTGCGTGCTTGTATTTCCACCTACACGGAAGGATTGCCTGAGCACAGCAGGTAGAGACTGTGGTGGCTGTGAGCATGCCATTGCACTCTAGCCTGGGCAACAGAGTGAAACTCTTGATTCAAAAAACAAAACAGAAACAGTTAAAAAAAAAAAAGCAAGTTTCAGATCTCTTGAAAACCTGGGTGACCTGACAACTTATCTATTGCTTGTTTCTTTGTGTCTCAATTTTCACAGTAATTTCTTGCAGGCCACTAAGAAAATACAACACAATGACTCTTTGTCCTTGGTTCATGTCACTCTTCTTTGCCCATCCTATGGGTTTTTCTCTTGTTTGGTTAACACATGCTACATTGGTTTTCAGCATAGGTGATTCATTAAATCATTGAAGCTATATTTATCACCTACTTTTGTCCTAGGCATTTAGGTGGGTCTAGAGAGTCCAAGAATATTAAGATTCTCATTCTTGGCCAGGCACGGTGGCTCATGCCTATAATCCTAGTAATTTTGGAGGCCGAGGTGAGAGGATTGCCTGAGTCCACGGGTTTGAGACCAGCCTGGGCAACTTGGCGAGACCTCATGCCTACAAAAAAATCAAAAAATTAGCTGGGCATGGTGGCATGTGTCTGTAGTTCCAACTACTTGGAAGGCTGATATGGAAGGATTGCCTGAGCTCAGCAGGTCGAGGCTGGGGTGACTGTGAGCGCGCCACTGCACTCCAGCCTGGGTGACAGAGTGAGCCTCTGACTCCAAAAAAAAGATTCTCATTCTCAAAAATCACATAATATAGTGATAATTTTAGCATTGAAGCTTATTTGGAGTGCGGAGGAAAGATATCTGAAGCCACTGCTGGTTCTAAAGTATCTTCCCTATGATGGGCAAGTTATATTTCCCTTCTGTTTGCCACTCTTGAGAGTTATTCCTTTGATTTGGACAATAAAAGCAAAGGCATCGTCTCTAGAAGTTTACTTTTGAATGTAGCTTACAGATCAGCAGATGGATAAGGGGAAAGAGTAGAAATTAGAAGAGGAATTGAGTCAACTGTATCTTTCATCTACTAGAACATTTGGCGGGGATTATTATGACTTTGCCTTGAGAAGATGAGGCAAAGGTCTTTTCTAAGCAGGTGAAGAGTAGGAGGAAATGTAGCAGGCAGGATATCTACGAGAGTGGCTTGTGTCATTTATGGTAACTCTGAGTGAGCTAAGCTCAGGAAACACTGAAAAGCTTGAAGTTTAGCAAGCAAGAAGGAAAAAAAAAAGAGAGAGAAAGGAGAGACTGGAACAACAACAAAGAAAAAAAAAAGAGAAAGGAGAGACTGGAACAACAATAAAAAAAGACAGAAGGGAGAAAATGTAGACTAAGTACAGTGTCTATTTGTTTATGCTACCAGCTTTCCATAATTAAAGAAGTATAGTGTTGAAAAAGCTGTCATTACTGTAGATGCCAGACCAGGGGACCGTTCAGACTGAGGTTGTTCCAGGTCATGGACATGGCACAAGAGGACAATTTCAATGAATCTAATTGCTACAAATTGGTATTTTGTTTTCTTAATGATTGGAGTCTGTTGAAAAATTGGAACTTTCCATTTGTGTGAGACCACGTGAATTATAGATTGATAGGTTGGGAAGATTTATTTTTAGTTTTCCACTATAGTGGAAAACTTAAGTGGAGACAAGGATGGCTACATCGGTGCTGTGTAGACCTCTACGAATACACCTGTAGTTGAACAAATTGGTTTCATGGACTCAATTGCTATGAGTGAGAACACACACAGAGACCTGCAGAGTGCCTCTATAGGAGACTCTCAAAAGGTCACATAGGATTTAAACTCTGTTAGGTGATTTGGGGAAGGATTCAAGGCTGTGGAACTTTAGTGTGAATTGGATGCTGTCAGGAAGTGGAATTAATTCGATACGTGGGCATCTTATCTAGAAGATGGGAGAAAGGAAGTTATGTTGGGACTTTAATTGCTCAAGGATCAGCAGTCACTAAAGAATTAACTATGATGGAGTGGGGAGTGGATATTGTGTGACTTGGACAGGTTCATGTTTTGTCTGTGTTCGGACATGATACAGAGTGATCTTATTTTTGTTGTGATACTTCATGGTTACAAAGTGGTCATGTCTGATACTTTTATGCAATTGTTTATGTTCAACAAGACAACACTAGGGCCTGATTATGTATACCAATATAACTTTGAGCAACATCACATCCAGCTGATTGTACCAAGCCATCTTCTAGATGTTAGAATTGCTTTTCTCTTTCTCAAAAGTTGAGCATAGTGCTAAACAGAGGCTTCAAAATCAATTGCTATGTTAGGACTGGATTTTGTCACATGTAGCAAAATCCCAAAATAACAGCAGCTTAAACAATAATGATGTCTCTCTTTCAATATAAAATAATTCTGGAGATAGGTCTTCCATAGCTGGAAAGTTAGCTCCATGACCAACAGGAACCCAGGCTCCTGCTAACTCAGTGCTGTCTTCCTTAGCTTTTTGCTCCTTGGACTTATGGTCCAAAATGGCTGTTCAAGTTCCAGTCATCACACTAACATTTCATTTGGCTGAAAGAAGCGAAGAAGAAGGTGCCCTGCCTCCTTTTTTCAAAGACTTCTTAAAAGTACCGTTCAACACATCTACTTATATTTCATTTGCCAGCACTTGATGAGAGAGCTAAGATATTGATGAAGTACAATTGTTTAGGTGGCAATAGGTTCACTTGAATATCTGGGCTTCTATTATTAAAAGAAAACTAATAATTGACTATTTGCGATCTGGAATTGGGCTACTACAACTGCCACATTGAGTTCTGTGAAAAGCAATTCTATTGGCTATTGTTGTATGTAAATATCCTTCTCTTTGGTGAAACAGCATGCAGCTAATTATGTTAAGAGATGCCTCCTCTTGGTCTTTCTTTTGTAACAATCTCAAGAGTTCAAGTTTCCAAAGTGAACTCTCTTTTCAGTCTTTTGAAGCTTTGTAGCCTGATTGCAAAGAATGCTGTGATTCAGTCAGCCACGTTGCTAGGCTGCCTGACAATTTACCTCTAGCAGCAGGGAAGACACAGTTGTGTTTGTTGGGAATAGTTAACATAAAAGTGAATAAAAATCATTCTGCCGATTTATTTTTAAAAATAACAAAATACCTTTGCTTACAAGAGTTATATAATTTCTGTATGTCCTCTTTTTTTTTTTTTTAAAGGTAGTAAATAAGGTGAATAAATTGTAAACAAAAGGTCCATGTTGGCACCATAACTACATGCAGACATCTGGACTGGAAATGTGAGAAAATTGTAAAGAATTTGGAAAGGTTCAAAGGCTCAGGTTATTAAAGTTTTAATAATCTTCTTTTCTACAGGGCTAACCCCCTGCTATTCTTTCAGTGTAGTAGAAAAACAAAATATGGACAAAATTGCAGTTAATTAGAGCTGAATCTTCCTTGGAAAACCTATAGAAATCACTTGGGATTTTTATAGCCTCTGAGAGTTGGGAGCCACTGGTCTGAAAAGGCACAACTTCATTTTCACATAAGGAGTTTGCAGGATTTTTGTTAGATTTTAATGGAATATTTTTTCATTTTTAAAGAGCTGTCAGTTAATTCTGATAGTTGACTGAAAAACACTCTTTTGCAAGACTTGCCTGCGAAAATAATCCCATCTAGCATTTTAACTTTTTCCCATTGATCACAGCAAAACATATATTTATCGCCCACTTCGATAGACAAATAACATGTCTTTCACCAATTGCCAAGTTTTTTTTTTGTTTGTTTGCTTTTTTTTTTTTTTTTTTTGAGTTGGAGTCTCACTCTGTCGCCCAGATTGGAGTGCGGTGGCCACTCCCGGCCACTGCAGCCTCAACCTGCTGGGCCCTTGCGATCCTTCCACCTCAGCCTTCCAAGTAGCTGGAACTACAGGTGAGCACTACCACGCCCGACTAATTTTTTGATTTATTGTAGAGATGAGGGCTCACCAAGTTGCCTAGGCGGGTCTCGAACCCGCGGGCTCAGGCAATCCACTCACCTCAGCCTCCCAACGCACAGGATTATAGACTGAGCCACCGAGCCAGGCTGCCAGGTTTTTTAGATTAAAGGAACAGCACTTGCCCATACCTATACCTGAAAGATGACTAAAACTGTAAAGCATAATTCCTCTTCTGAATAAAATACAATTTATTTGGGGCACAGACTTGTAATGCCAGTGCTGCTATTTTTCTGTTTGAAATTCATTTTCTCTTAAAGACATCTTAAAAGTTCATAGCATGCCAACACATGATGTAATACATACTTTACTTCATGTTGCATAAGACTAGGCCCTGTGTATGACATTTTTATGATAGCTATGTACATATGTATGAAAATATGCACACATGAAGTCACATGTGTACATTTGAAATATTCAGATACAAGGATTACTTTAGATGATGTTGTATCAAGAATGTTGAAATAATTTTACTCAGTAAGCTCCGGCCATGAACACTGAAATATGATTTGCGAGAGATGATGTTTGGAATTGTTTTAATAGGCTAAGTGATTCCAAATGCAAGTCCATATCACAGACTCCCAGGCTCTTTGTGAGACTAATTGACTTTGCTGTCGAGTTTTGGCAAAGCTCTTATTATTTTTACTACATTTTCCTTTTTAATAATGTAAAATGGAACTAACTTCTAAAATCCAAGTTCCCCTTTATGAGTTTGTCAGCCCTTCCTTCACCAAACTAATGAGTAGGACTAGGCAAGACAGCCAAAAATGTTTTACCGCTCTGGGCATTTGTTAATTGGTTGTTCGTTGGACTATATATGAGGGAAAATTATTGCTACTATAAACCAAAGAGTGTAAAGGAAAAGTAGTGATATAAATATGGAACTGGAACGGGCAGGGAATGCTAGTGATGTGAACGTTCTGTTTTTCTGCGAGATGGTTCCCCTAGGAAAGACTGCAAACGCCAAGAATAAAACACAGCAGACCAAATCGTAATCCAGAAATTTGTCTTGGTCACTCTGGGCAAAGAAGATCCATTGTTTTGTTTTGCTTTTAAAACCCTTATGATCAACTTCCTTTGTTTTTTAAGGAAAATGTAGGCTTATCGCACACATCAC
The DNA here is from genome assembly GCF_000164805.1 of Carlito syrichta. Taxonomy (NCBI): domain Eukaryota; kingdom Metazoa; phylum Chordata; class Mammalia; order Primates; family Tarsiidae; genus Carlito; species Carlito syrichta. The sequence goes on along the minus strand of NW_007260288.1, from coordinate 788,030 downwards.
AAGTAGCAAAAACCTATTTCACCTTGAAAATTGCTGCAAAAGTAGTTTGATCCTCTGGACTGGAAGAGTGATTAGGAAGAAATAAAAATTCCAATACTGGAATTTCTGACCCTTCAGGAATGTGAGGTGTACATTAATTCCACTTCTCTAGGCCTGACATTCCTTGGGCATTTTTACTGGAATATTCTGAGGAAAAATCTCAGATACAGAGACTGAATCTCTAGCTTGTTCCCTTGTTGTCCACTTTTGCCCCTGCCCAGGACTTGCTCTGAATTCTCTGTATAAATGTTAATCTGACCCCGTTTTAACCCATGTTTTAAGCCAGGGAAGGAACCCAAGGGCCTGGCTCACGTTGCAAAGGTTTCCAACAGTATCAGGTAATTCACTGTTAGCTGGGCTCCGTTCAGAATGGTAACTGAGACCTGAAAGGCTGCAGGACTCATTACCAATTACCAGTTCCCTGGGCCATCCGGTTGCCTGGCAGAAAGGCTTCCGATGAATTTGCGTTGCAAATTAAAAACATGCTGTCAACAGCAAGAAGTCCAAAAGATGTTTACCTTAATTTTTCCAAGGCAGGCCTTTACATGTGGATGTTTTCGTTTAAGGACCAGCAGTCTAGGTTTGCTTCTGTTTCTGGGATTGGCGTTGTTATTACAAAGCGGTTGACTCAACCTCATGGTGGGGAGAAGCAATGAAGTAGCTGTGTGAAGACTTGTGGGGATGCCTGCCTGTGCTATGCCTGTGCCTTTTCAGTGGAGCCTGAGATGTGATTTTGCATGGGTTGGTGGATGTCATGGCTGACTCAGAGCCATTCAATTTTCCTAAGGGTGTAGCCACCTGGGATATCAACCTGTTGAAGGGCTCCATTTGCAAATAGGTAGACTAAGGTCCGGATTAGTTTTGTCACTTCCACAAGGACCCTGGGGGTGGTTTGGCATCAAACCTAAAAGTTCGGGTTTTCCGGAAGCCCCGTGTTTTCCCACACATTCAATGTCAAACTAAATAGTTGTCAATGATCGATGTTATAAAATAAAGTATTAAACAGAAATTAATGCATAATTTCTGAAGCTGAGAACATTGGAATATAGGCCTCAGAAGAAAGATATTTAACCTTTTGACCTTGTTTGCCAGGTTATATCCATCTACTTTCTAAAAGTATTGTTGGAAGTGGCCCATTAGTTTAGCTAGAGTGAGGTCCATTTTAATCTTGGGTTAATGTCCTGATGCTTCTACTCCTTGGGAGGTCCACTTCAGGGCTAGTCTACAGGAGGCTTCTACAGGAGCTGGACTGTAGAAGTGTGGATAACCGGGGCAGTCTGAACAAGTCCCTGGAGGTGCATACTGGGGAGGCTCTATACTTTTTTTTTTTTTAGAGTCAGGATCTTGCTCTATTGCCCAGGTTGGAGCATAGTAGCACAATCAGAGCCCACTGCATCCTCGAACTCTTAGGCTCAGGTTATCCTTCTACCTTAGCCTCCCAAGTAGCTTGGACTACAGGTGCTGGTGTGTACCACCATATCTGGCTAATTTTTAAAAAATTGTAGAGACAGAGTCTGTTTATGTTGCCCAGCCTACCAAAGTGCTGGGATTACAGGCGTGAGTCACCATGCCCAGCTCTACTCTTTTTTATTATAGTTTGTTTTTAATTCTGAATCTCCCTTTCACCTATAAATTAGAGTTAAATGTATTTACTGAGGTTGCATGTCACCAAATCACAAATCAGCATTTTGAGCAAGTTTGAAAAAGAAACTTAACCTATTGTAAACTTTGGGTGAAAGAAAATACCCACTTTTCTATGCTGCCAAGAGGAAGGGAACCTGGCTTTATCCAGGGCAGCAAGTAGGAGTCCCACTCATTGCAGTCTCATTTCACAGAAGGTTTTCCAGAGTCCATAAACCAAGAGACTTTTGCTAAATGGGTTTCTTTCAGCTTAGTACATACACGATGAAACTCAACACTCTGAAGGTATCCCATGAAGTCTGCAAGAAATAAGCAGCATGTAGAAAGTTCCCAAGACACAGGAAATGAAAATATTCAGAAGCTAAGACCTGACTGGAGGCAGACTCCCAGAGGTAATGTCACAGGAGAGTGTAGACATAAAGTGGCTGGCCTGGGGCTGAAGGCTGCTTTTGTTCCATCAGAGTGGGATGTTCTTGTCACCCTTTTTGGCCTACCTTCAGTCTCCCTAAAGGCTGGTCTGGTAATGACATTACAGAACAAAGAGGACATGTGTATTGCTGTTTCACATTCACTTTGTGACTCCAGCAAGTTGTTTACAGTTTTTGGATCTTACTCTTTTCCTGTTTATGGAAAGCAGTAAAATCCTCCTAATCACCAGGCAAGTATCTTTCAAAAGCATTTCACACAGCAGGAAATTGAGAGGCACTGAGGGAAGATCTTGGGTACTGGAGTGGTCTTAGTCCATTCCAGCTGCTATAACAAACAACCACAGACTGTGTGACTTAGACGTAATAGAAATGTGTTTCTCACAGTTCTGGAGACTGGGAAATCCCAGATCAAAGTTTTGGTGAAGATTTGCTGAAGATTTAGTGTCAGGTGAGGGCTTGTTTCATGGTTCATGGATGGCCTTCTCACTGTGTTCTCACATGGTGGAAGGGGTGAGGGAACTCTCTAGGGTCCCTTTTATAAGGACACAAATCCCATCATGAGAGCTCTGCCTTCATGACTGCATAACCTCCCAAAGTCCCCACTCCAAATAACACCACTTGGGTTTAGATTTCAACATACGGATTTTTGGAGGACATCCAATCTGTTGCAGGAGTCAAACAAACCTGGGACGATCACAAAAAACACATTCTCTCTGTTGTTTATTGTTAGTATTTTATTTTTCATATTTTAAAACAAATTCAAGGTTTTTGCTAGAAAAAAAAAAGAAACAAAACGGGGCAGCAAAATGTTTGCCAAAGAGATCAGAAAGATACTAGAAAGAGAGATCTTAGGACTAACTTACAGCCATCAAAGAACTAATTTCTACTCTTTTTGTAGGAAGATGACCCCAAACATTCTTACTGACGGTGACAAAATTGCATGAGTAAGAAATGTGCTGACTTCTAGGTAATGTTTATTCCCTACCAAGTTTGCACTTCATAAAATTTGACCTGAGCCTACTTGATGAAGTGTGGCTCTTGGGAAAGAGGCATCCACCACTTCCGTCCACAAGAGGATATTTGTTATCTAGAGCAAACACTAAGGGAAAGTATGTCACCTTAGAGAACTTGAGTCTAGGTTTGACTCCTACTCCATCCAATCAACTGCAACATATCAGCATTAGGTGGTCAAGGCTACCCACGATTGGAAAACTTGCAACATTTTTCCTTTTGGAAACTGACGGATTTGAAGGACAGGTTGAAGGTGCTGGCGAGAGTTGAGCTCAGGCTTTGTAGATTCCTGCATCTTAGCTTTTATCAGCCAGCTGTACCTTGTCTCATGGCCAAGGGCCCTGGGCATGCCATCACTGGGATGCCGTTTGGATTGTGTTAAAAGATGTTAGAAGGAGGGCGCATCAGATTCTGGAATAAGGCCTTTAGGATGGTGACCTTCTCAGGAGAGTCATTGGGAAGGAAAAGATGAGAAGGAGAGTCATGTCAAGGATGTCTTGAACAAAGAAACGAGACAGAGTTCAGTAAACACTGAGGGAAAGCATGGCTGTGAGTCACCACAGTGATCCCCAGTTTGTCCTGGCTTTGCTGTGCTTGTGGCATAAAGGAAGTAGCTTATTGACATTTGGTAATTCTCTGATGGTACCGTGAACCTATCGAGACCTACAGTCAGCAGTTAATTTCCTACCAATGATAAGTGTTAACTATTATATAGTTTATGGAAATGAGATGTAAGACACCCTTTGGAGTCTGCTGCTGCCTTATTTCAACTTCTGAGAATAGTTATCCTGGTAGTTACTACCCAAAGTAGCCTTGGGAAGGTTCCATATCAAAGCCCTGGGCAGAGCTCTCTGCACAGCAATGCTTGGAGACTTGCATTGTAAGAAGTTCTGCATTTTTATTGAGCCACAGATACACTGACTCTCAGGGACTTTATGGAACATATATATCTAGTCTCCTCTGACAAGCATTCAAAGGGCTAGCAGCATGCCATAGGAGGGTCACCTGAGGACTGTTCCAGTTTTCTGAGGTCGTGGGGACTGTGTTGTATAGTGGTGGGAAATGGAGGACCCAGGCAAACAGGGTCCAGGCTCCTTTCTCATGTCTGTTGTAGAGCTGTTGTTGTTTTTACTTTAGGACAAAGAACAGCACTGTTTAATCTACCTGGCCACGCCAAACTCCAAAGGGGATCATTACATTCTGCCTCCTGAAATTCCCTGAGCAGTTTCATGCAGGTGAAGTGCTGTAACCACCAGGGCATTGCTGCCCCCAGGAAAGAGCTGCCATTCCATCCCCAGCAGGCGTGGCAGGCAGGTGTGGACCAGCGTGAGTTTGGTCACAGCATATAAACCTGACTGGGGTCTCTTGCTGTAAAATGCACTGAGTGGGGATCTTCGTGTTATCCCCGACTGTCCCCTGAACACAAATTGTTCAACCCGTTTGACTGAAGAGTACTCAACTGGCTAATCTTAAAAAACAACAACAACAACAACAAAAAACTATTTTAGAGTAGTTCTTGTTGTTGTTGTTTTTTGGGTCCAGGTCTTGCTCTGTGTCCAGACTGGAGTGTGGTGGCATGATCATGGCTTACTACAGCCTTGACCTTCTGGGCTCAGGTGATCCTTTCACCTTGGCTTCTCCAGAGTAGCTGGGATTACAGGCATGTACCACCACATCCAGCTAATTTTTAAATTTTTTTGTGGAGATGTGGTCTTGCTAGGCTGGTCTCAAGCAATCCTCCCACCTCAGCCTCCCAAAGTGCTGGTATTATAAGTATGAGCCACCATGCCCAGCCTAGAGTAGTTTTTTGATAAACATATATAATACAAAATAATGGTTTTGTGTTCAGGTGAAAAAGATACTTCAGATAGAATATGTTGACCTTACCAAAATCATTAAAACTAAGTGGAAACCGGCCTTGGTGGCTCAGCCTGTAATCCTAGCGCTTTGGGAGGCTGAAGTGAGTGGATTGCCTGAGCCCACGGGTTCAAGACCTGCCTGGGCAACCTGGCGAGACCTCATCTCTACAATAAATCAAAAATTAGCCAGGCGTGGTAGCACACGCCTTTAGTTCCAGCTACTTGGAAGGCTGAGGCGGAAGGATCGCCGGTGGCCGGGAGCGGCCACTGCACTCCAGTCTGGGTGACAGAGTGAGACTCCAACTCAAAACAAACAAACAAACAAAAAAACAAAGTGGAACTCTATATGGCAGTCTCAATATAACTCAGTTTGATTCTTTGACTTATAATTATTCTTTTCTCAATAGTACTGATAGCAATGTCTTATAAATGAGATTTTAGAAAATTCTTATATATTTGTTTAAATTCCTGGAACCAATCTTCATAACACAAGAAAAATCAACCAAGCTTCCCAAAATGAAATCCAGGTGAAAATGTTAATGTTATGTACTTCTCTGAAGTTTTGAAAAAAATAGATACAAAAATGATCATTTTGATTCTCCACGGGTACTAGCAAAACCTGGACAAGATGTTGATTTGAATAACGGTATTGCAAGCTGTTTCTAGCTTTAATTGTAGTAAGGAATGAAACTGTAGCCATGGAGTGGTGTGTTTAAAACCCATCAAGAGGTTTCAGCAGGAGAGCGGAACTGAAGAAAGAAGGGAATCATTAACCACAGAAGTGACTGAAGTGGTTTAATAATTATGTTATTTCAAGGGGAAGAAAGGATCTGCCTCAAGTAGAAGGGGAAGAGAAGGATTGATAAATAGAACTTATTTCTATCCTACGTAGTCAGCTCGTGGAACTACTAGTGGGAATGGTTTATTAACTAATTGATCTGCTAGACTCAATAGAGGACTCCAGCTGGAGATCAAAGGAAATTCTCTGCTACAAAGGCAAGCAGCAACCTTGGACCAGATGTTTTTCTTTGAGCTCTGTCATGCTTGATAACTGTAGAGTGTGGCTGGATCTGGCCATGGTTTCGTCTATCCAACGATGGATATGAAAGCAAGGGTGTCTGTGTGTACAGGCACATACATGCATGTACACCCGCATGCTTGAAAAGGAGACAAGAGCAGCTTCAAAGTCAAAAGGCTTTGGAGCATAAACTTGGTTTGAAAGCTAAGAAATTATTTTCCTCTCTATTTATTTGCAAAGTGAGTGGTACCAAAGGATGCGCCAAATGCCAACTTTTTTTTTTTTTTTTTTTGAGTTGGAGTCTCACTCTGTAGCCCAGACTGGGAGTGCAGTGCCGCTCCCGGCACCGCAGCCTCGACCTGCTGGGCTCCGGCGATCCTTCCGCCTCAGCCTTCCA